>NC_056751.1:775733170-775848170 GCF_019279795.1 Protopterus annectens
AATGCATCTAAAATATGATTTTGAGTGACTTTTCATCTAAACAAAATCCCACAGTGGTGGCTTCATCAGAAAAGAGAAAAAAAATCTTACAAATTACAATATGAGAAAAATCCTGCCTGCCTACCTTATATCTGAGCCATTTTTCTCATCTGAGAATGTTGTTGTGTTATAAACATTGAGTTTTTCTTTGCCAGAACTGTTTCATTAGCCCAGAGTTGACTATAGCTTTCTGACTCTTAAGCTAATCTGGACAGAGTTGTTGAGCTTCTTGCTGCCATATACAAACAAGTCTGTCAGAAACAGAAGTGGCATCATTTATTAAACCAGACTTTATGGTATTAGATGAGGAACAATCATATAATGACAACTACTGATGTGTGTTAGCAAAATTATATCAACGTACTGCGCAATGATCATTGTGATCTGATGTAAAACATGTTTGTAAAATTTGTGTTGAATCACAAAGTGTGTGCTCACAACAAAATAGTGCAAGAAATTTGGCTGAAGAATTTTTTTGTACTGGGTTTCTGAGAAAATATGTGACCAAGTTCTGAATGGCACATACTGGACAATGTTTACTGCAGTGAGTATTCTGAACTGCAGTCCAAACAGTACCGGTTTGAGGAAACATAACAGGGCACGATGTGATGGATGTTCACAAGCTATTGAAGGTGATTCAGAATGTAGTATATAGTAACACTGAAAAAACGCCTCTTACTTGAAGCAGATATCTTTTTATTGCTTTGTGATTTGTCCTGCATTTAAAACAAAGTAAAAATGACTGCCTTCCAGAAATTTGGTAAATGCTTTTGAAACTACAAAAGAATTATGCTGCTTGTGGGATATATCATATGTTAGAGAGTATGTTTAGCTGGGAGCTATGTATGTAAGCCTGCCATGTTAGAAAGTAAAAGCAAAATAAATAGTGATGCAGAGTGTGTAGAAATCATTTAAAACTGAGGAGCTTGTCACAGCACTGAATCTAGATGGTATATGAAGCTAGATCCCCCTAGTAAATATTAGGAATAAACCTGTAGTGAATGAGAGGCATACTTAAAAAGCAAGTCTTCCTGAATATGATTAATGCTGAGGAACTGTTATACATTCAAACAAAAGAAAATTGCCTTGTGTCCGTATAAATACTTCCTCTAGTGATAAAACAAAGTCTTCATGACATTTAAATAGTTGTTTAGAAAAGAAAATTATTTTTTGATGTTATATTAGACACTCAAAATACAGAGTTTATTTGTTATAAAATTTCCTTTCCATAATTCTAATGATAGTTTGTGAAATTTTAGTTTGTGGTGCTGCCTCTGAGAATCAAACCCTTTGTTACTAAAAGTGGTTTACTATTGTATACTATAATAAAGAAATTTGTATGGAAACCTACTGAAATTTCTTGTGAAGTGGCAAATTCACAAGAAAAATGAAAGATTTCTCCAGCAGAAAGAAAGTAAAGTCACACTTTGTTGGTGGCCACTGCCCCTTGGCCTGTCAATTTCAATATACAGATTGTGGTCACCATCACAATGCGCATGGCCTTTCAGAGTCCTGAAGACCATCTACAGATCTTGAAAGATGTGGTTTCAACCTTGGGGACATAAATGTAATATATCACGGTGGTTTCCTTCTAAAAATGGTATATTTTTGCATTTTGAAAGTGCATATGTTTGTATTTAAGTCCTTTTCTGTTGCTTCTGTTAACAATACTGTATGTAGTAAGTACCTCGTTAAGGGGCAATACTCATCATTATTGTGAGTGGTCTTCACTGTTTAGCCTGAGGATATTAAAAGAAGGGCTGCATAGCCCAGATGAGATGTCACAGAGAGAATGGCTGCAGGAGTCTGGAGGAGAACATGAATTTAAGAAGAGTTGAAGATGAGTGTGTCAGCTTTGGAGAAAAACTGGGTCAGGAAGGTTCAGACCAGGTTCAGTAGTATAGTTGTCATCACATCTACTTCACACACACAAAGTCCTGGGTTCAATCCCCAATAGAATCATTAGGGTTGGTGTTTTGGCATAATGGTTAAAGTCTTCATCTTTTAAACACAAGATTTGATTTTGACCTCAAGTTATTGGCTAGGCTTAAAAAAGCCCTTCAGGGCACTTAGTCTAGTATTCAACTATGAATCTGTGAATGTGATAACCAAAATAATAACTATGCTGATAATAACACCGCTGTCATGGTATGTAAAATGTCAGTTTTTGCTGCGATGCAGCAACATGGTTTTGCAGAATAAGCTGGTGTTGACCAGCTATGCCTAGTTACACCTAGTTACAAACAGTGTTGTGATAATTGTGCAACTGCAGCCTAACTTGTATAAAGCCCAAGTATGGAGGAAGAAGCAAACAGGATCGTCTGCAAGTATTTTACTCCTCTGTAAAAAGAAATCAGCATGTTGACTGCATACGAGTGTGTGGTGTGGAAGAACTACTCTGGCAGGGCTAGCCATCTGGCAGTGTAAACCTTGTCTCTAAATGATTGTCACTGTGAACTAACACACCACTCCCATGTGTAAAAATGAGAAAATAGGGGCTGTGGATGGATTGATGGATAGACAGATGGACAAAGGAGCATATAAAGGTACAAAGATCTGCATGGTGAGTGTGGAGGCTTTACCCACAACAGATATTTTATAAGTTAACTGCAAAGTCAGGTCATTAGATAAATCACGTAATCAGAAGAGTTTTAAAATAGTGGATGAGATAAAAAAAATATGTGATAGCAGATGAAGGAGATAATTCTATCAGCCACATTGGTGTTCGCACAAGGAGAGACAGTCATCATACTGCTGGAAAGAGGCCATACCAAAGCCACTAACAAGGTGCATTGGAAGAAGGTGCATTGGAAAAAATAAGGCCAGAGACTAGATGAGTTAGAGCTCTTCTCATTAGAGAACAGAAGTGTGAGCATAATCTTGGCACAGAACAGCATGTTAAGGTGATGTGACAGAGCTGATTCATACTTATGAAGAGGGATACTGGATGGGAGAGGACACACAGACAGCAGATTATACAGTCGACTTCCTGCATTTCTTCAAAGAGAAGGTGGTGGACCAATGCAATGGTTGCCCAAGGTGCATTACATAAAAACATTCATGGCGGTAAGAAAGAGATAGAAGAATGACATAATGTAAAAACATGCAAATGGCAAACTAGAATGGTCTGCTATACCATTCTGTTGTTAATGCGACCTTTTGTAGTTTTAAAATATTTAGAAAATAGCATGTTTCAAGCATTGAAGTTCATGAATCATAACAGGAACATCATAATATCCAAAAAAGCAGATGCTTGTATGTATGGAAGCAAAAAATATTTGATCAGAAAGGTTATGTGGCAAAGCTTTTGATATGGTATCAGACATGAGTTTATTGAACAAACTGGAAAGGCTCTGAATGAATCCTAAATTTATAGTATTGGTAAAATATACAGACTATACAACAGAGCACAAAAGGTTGGAGTACAGAGAGTCTAGTCAGATAAAATAAACAGAATAGTAGGGTAGCAGAGAACACAGTTCAAGGAAACATCTTTTTCAATATCCTGAGAACTAGCAATGCTAAAAATTATCTAGCAAGGTTTTTACAAAGGAAGGTAGAGAAATGATGAACAGGGATTTTATCAGCTGAAATGTGTGGTCCAAAACATGACAACTTAAATAAAAAATGCAAATTTATCTTGACAGCAAAAACCCAAGGAAACAGCAGTCACTATAAATGTAGAAATGGTACAGGAAGGCCTACATCAGACGACTGAAAAATAAGCAGTCAGAGTTGCAGAGCAGCAAGGAATGCCAAGATAGATCTACTATGCATAGGAAGAGACATTATCAGTAGCAGATAATGCAGTTTGTCACTTTATATCGACAGGTGTCGGGACTCACATACTGAGCATTCTATGTATGTCTAACTGGTCATCTATGGGCATAGATAGCCAAGAGACTAGTCAGAGGAAGGCACAACTCTGTACACTGTCTACACCACCAACCATATAATTGCAGACTAGAAATGTTAAACAGGTCAGTCTTGTTGAAAGGATAAAGTGACGTATGATATGAATGTTAGATATAGCTAGGGAACTAAGAGTCCAAGAGTCTCATAAATTAAAATAAAAACAAATGTGAAAGAACAAGAAAAGTCAGATTGATTATAGGAGATTCATGGCTCAAATACAATCTTTCAAATAATTCTTAAGGACACGCTTAAGTTTTGCTCAGTGTTTTGCTCCATCCTTCCTAAAATTTATTTTTTTAGAAAAGGGGGAAGGTTACTGTCAGTGAATAGAGATAATCATCAGTAAATCCAGATGATCGTAATATTTACAGCCTTCTTTTACTTCAGAAAACATGTTAGATCATGTCTTATTCTGTTGAATTTCTGTTTTAATAGTATCAGTATTTCAGTGTCTGTCATTTTGGAACTTTTTCTATAATTATATTTTGCTTTGGCCCTAACTCAGGAAGTAAAATGTTGAGAGCTATATGTCCTGATAACCTATAAGAAAGTCTTATTTTATGGAAAGAGTGACGGCTAATTGGAACAGTGCTTCCAGAAGGAATAGTTGCATCAGAAATAATGTTAAAAATAAAAAATGTTGGGGTAAATGTGGCAATGCTTCTGATGGGTGGAGAGCCTGGGACAGTATGAATGTTTCTGGGATTAACATTTACCACACACACATATATATATATATATATATATATATATATATATAGAGAGAGAGAGAGAGAGAGAGAGAGAGTACTGAGTTATCCACAATACAGGCATAGGTCCTTGTTATACATACCCAAGGTAATACCAGTAAGCAGTTTAATTGTAGAAATCTTGAAAAATGGAGCTAGAAAAAACAGAAATATACATGAATGGAAATATATAGATTAGTACAAAGCTAATTGTCCATGTGGGTTATTTTATGCCTAGTCAATATCTCATTTTTTTGTAAGCAAACCCTGCACTTTGTGTTTGTAAGGTAAACACAATTACCATTATACCAACTGCCCAACCCTCTTATGTAAACCTACATCAGCCCCATTTACGTCATCATCTTTAAGACAGAACTTTGCATTAGACTTGCATTTTCTTTTAATTGTAGCCAGTACCATAGACTAGGTAACTAACATATATGATCAAACTATGGGCAAATATTGGTTTTGTATTTTTATCTCACATCTACAAACATGTTGCTTTAAAAAGGGGTGTTAAAATAATTTCTAGAATCTTTGTGTTCCTGATTCATCTTGTTCCAGGATATGTCTTGTACTCTAGTAAGACTAAGGGAGTGCAATTGCCACTGAAAAACAAGGAGACTGGTTTGCAAACCTAATAATAGCTGAGTGACAGAGTACCCACTTCTAACATGTGTACAGGCATTGCATACCTTGTATATCAAGCACTTCATCAAGTTCACATTTTTTTTTCCATTTCCTAGATGGTTATGAGTTCCTGCAAATTCTGATTGAAGTCGCAAGAGACAACACAGACAACCCTGATCTTAGTATTATCTGGATTGATCCTGAAGAGTTTCCCCTGGTAAGTCAAAAATATATTTTACCATTATAATGACTTCTCTGCATTTATTACTGAGTGCAAATTCTTCAGGGAAAATGCAAACTAATGGTTGAAATGTTTTTTCTCTGGTTATAGTCTACAGGCTTTGCATGGTACAACAAAAAGTGGGTTAATGATTTGGAGGTATGTGTTCTAGTTCACAGCTCCCTCTAAACAAATAAAATTCTTATCAGGATCTTGAAGTCCAAAAGTGAGATTTTTTTTTAATCACAGATACCGCCATAAAACTCTAACTCTAGTTTTGTACTCCACATTGTCCACTATTTGTCAGCCACCACTGACTACTGACTTTACTCCTCTTGCAGTCCATACGCCCACCTGGCTTCTAGGGCCCACCACCAACTGGAATAGTATCTAGTACTATAGCTTACCAGGCAGTGTGCTTGTCTAACTAAGTTGTGAGGGCTGAACCTTTCTAGAAGTGGGGTGCCTGAAGAGAAGGTCACATACTGTGTTTAGCTGTAGTCCTGCCAGAGAGATAGGTGGCAACCATCAGCCATAAATAATTACATGTGCTTGTAGACATCAAAGAGTTGGTGTGCAATGGGTCTTTGCAACAGACATTCAAGCCTCCGCATGTGAAGTGGTCAGATGGCCTCACTCCCTTTAGAGGCAAGCACCTCCATGTGGTCACTGGACTAATGTGTCCCAGCTCTCTCTCAAAAGATAGAGACCGGCAGTCTAGGCCTTGTCACTTCTCTGTTTCCACCATGCCAGCACTGACTGGAGCTGAGCTGCTAATTACAGTAGGGCCATTTTAGTAATACTCAGGGCTATATCCCTGTACACGAACAGAAATTGCTCTAAATGAAGTAAGTTGTATCAGTAACCTCGATTGCATATAAATGTTTTTACAACTGTAATTTATGCAGATTTCAAGCTGGGATAGCAAAATGGAGATTAGAGGATATTGATGACTATTTCAAGTGTTTTGCCAAACTTTATTATATTTTCCTCTGGTTAAAGCATTTTATTTTTTTTAAAGAAAGCACTGAACTGAACAAGGTTAATGTTGGTAATAAGCAGCTCCTAGTAATCCTTTCCACTTTATAACGAAATTTAAAGTACTTTACTAGTATATTTTACTGTGTGATTGTTGTGTTCTTTTTAATTTCGGGGTGGGGGTGGGGGGGTGGGTCTAGTCTCTGAACAGATAATGTGTGGAGGACCTGCTTCCATCGAATATGTATTCATCAGCTGTATAACCTGGCACCTAAAAGAGTCACTAAAATTGTGAGAATTCACAAGGCCAAATATTATTTTGAGTACAAGCTCTCTACCCATCAACTATACACTGAGGTCCAACCACCATATTCACTCCACAAGTTTCTGTATTTGAGACCATTTGTATCCTCATCAGGAGATTCTTATAAATATAGAAGAATATAAATAGTTCTAAGAATACTGTAGTTTTAATAACTTCTGAGCCATTGTCAAATGGCAGATGGTTAGGGTCAAATAAATGGGCCAGTCATGCAAAATGAAAACAATGTATGGGAAATCAGATCCAGGTAATCTGGATTCCTCAAACTTGGTAAAGCTTTTCAGGCTACTTTTAGGCTTTATTCCTAGAATAGTCAAAACTGTAAAAAGGGAAAAAATTGCTGTGACTCTGTTTTCTTGATTTAATAGTTTTCTGGTGCTACAATTCTTAATATTATATGAACAAAATGCAGTTATTTATTGAGAGAATAACTGACTATGACACTGTGAGACTTTTGAAGACCTGGACAGAAGCAGGTGAGGAGAAGCTATGAGTGGGTTAGAAGCAACTTTCATTGATTTTATGCACAATACATTTTTGTGGTTTGTCATATATGGATCACAACTAAGGCAAGGAACATTGAGCCTGAAAAGCATAAGGTCCAGAAATTGGGAACTTACTTTAGTCAGAAGATGAGGGGAGTTGAAATTAGTGTTCAGTGGACTGTTTTTCCATTGTCAGAAGTTACTGAATTAGCAATTTCTTGCAGTGTGCCAAGAAAGGACAAGCAAGGGCAACATATATGAAATGAGGTGATGGGTAACAGGTGACAGGAATTCCTTTTCTTATATCATTACAAGTCATATTTCTTAATGAATATGGTAGGTGAAGAAGTTAATTCTCTCCAGTAAATTGCCTTACTTTCTAATCTACTCTAGTCATTAACTGGGCACTGACGTTTAATGAGATACATCAGTTGCCTTTGCAGAGGCTTTCTTTGAGGGGTATGATGAGGGTGATGTTAAACATGAAATATGCTGTGGGCATATAGGGGCTGTTAGCACTGTTTAGACAACAGGGTTATAAAAGGTGTGTAAGCAGTTTGCAAAACTGACACAGTTTAATGCATCCCATAAGAAACCGTGAACAATACATATCCACCAGTAACCATTCGTGTTTATATGACCACCTCTGATGTCACAAGCATACTGCATTCATTGAATGGGGCACACAAATTAATAGTTAATATTACTGAAATGTTACATGTTTGTGAAGTACACAGTGTCAAATTTTACCTCTTAAAGGGTGAAGAGAGAGAAATCTTTCATGCGATGGACACACTACAGAATGAAAGTCAAAGTGCACATTTTTAAGGATGCACAACACAGATATGTCTTTAGTTCCTTCATACCAGTATTTATACCTGTTAATGTGAAGGCACTAAGTGATGGCATAGAAACGTTAGAATGCATTCTAAGGATTCTGCATCACTGGGATTTCTGATGGCACAAGATTGTGTGTCCAGGAATCTTAGTAGTGGTATGGCCTTAAATGCATAGATTACATGGAAGGCCTGTGGAAAAAGACAGTTGTGAGCATATATCTCAGCATTGCAATACACTGAGATCTGCTCTGTGCTTGTACAAATGTGTTACACTGGGTAATTCATGTGATACACAGTATCTTGGAAGTTATCAAAGCAAATGCTTAATGTACTTTATGCTTTTATTCCAGCTGATCCCATACTGGGAAGATACCTTTGACATCGATCTGTCTCGTCCTCAAATCGGCATTGTCAATGTAACTGATGTAAGTATGCAGCTCTTTGTTCTGTGATAGCATGAATTAATGAATGCCTGCGGCTGCATTGCCACAGAGCTTGATTATTTCTTCCAGCATCGAGTTTCTTATATTGTCACTCTGTCTGTTCTTAAATACGAATTGTTATGCTTCTATAAAGAGAGTAAGCTAAGCTGTTTGTCTCCGCTGCTGATTGAATTGCCTCTCATTTTATTATGGAGTGTGTGTGTGTGTGTGTGTGTGTGTGTGTGTGTGTGTGTGTGTGTGTGTGTGTGTGTGTGTGTGTGTGTGTGTCTGAGTCTGTGTGTGTGTGTGTGTGTGTGTGTGTGTGTGTGTGTGTGTGTGTGTGTGTGTGTGTGTGTGTGTGTGTGTGTGAATGTGCGTGTGTGTGTGTGTGTTTGTGTGTGTCTGAGTGAATGTGTGTGTGTGTGTGTGTGTGTGCCTGAGTGTGTGTGTGTGTGTGTGTGTGTGTGTGTGTGTGTGTGTGTGTGTGTGTGTGTGTGTGTGTGAGAGTGAGAATGTGTGCGTGTGTGTGTATGTGTGTGTGTGTGTGTGTGTCTCTGTGTGTCTGCATCTGAGTGAGTGTGTGTGTGTGTGTGTGTGTGTGTGTGTGTGTGTGTGTGTGTGTGTGTGTCACTGAGAGTGTGTGTGTGTGTGTGTGTGTGTGTGTGTGTGTGTGTGTGTGTGTGTGTGTTTGTGTTTGCGTGTGCATGTCATTGTGTGTGTGTGTGTGTGTGTGTGTGTGTGTGAGTGAGTGTGTGTATGTGTGTGTGTGTGTGTGTGTGTGTGTGTGTGTGTGTGTGTGTGTGTGTGTGTGTGAGTGGATGGATGTCTATCCATGCGTATGTGCATGCATACTTTCTTCTGTGCATGATTGCATATTTCTGTTTCATTATTCACCACTAACAGATATTTCTGCAATACTGTTTGAGGAAGTATGTATCATGGTTCAGATGCTTCATCTCTAAGAGCCTCTGTACTCTACAACTTGTTTGGTTGCCTTTACTAAACTTTATACTTCCCCACAAACCCATAGACCAATTTATGTCTCATCTGTTGATGCTAAGCTGCTGTTCTGTTTCTAATTTGGACATTATTAGCTTCCACGTCATATCTACCACTCTGAAGACATTTCTTACCTACTTCCTGCAGACTTCAATCAAATTCTGATAATATCCTAATGTTGATTTAATTTCTCCAAGTCCTTTGCGATTCTAATACCATGATGGGAATTGACCACATTCCTAAGTCAGGGTACAGTGAACAATCATCAAACTTCTGTTGCTTCACTCTTTGATGTTAGCCAAAAGTGCTCTTCCCAGCACCTGAAATGTGCCCACAATTGACTTTTTTTACAAGTTATACAGAGTTCCATGTATCGGTAGTATACCTGAATACAACTGTTAATTGTTTTTACTAGGCCCATTATTGTTCAAACTACTATAGGAACTGTCTGGGTATCTTTCTTCTGCATTGCTTTCATTTCTGCCTGCAAATCCTGATATTTTATGACTTTGTGTTTCTCTCCCTACAATGCTACTTTTGTCTTTTTACATGGACTACTGTGTGCAGTTTTTTCATATCTGTTTTTTAAACTATTGGTAATGAGTGATCCCATGTGATATACACTTCATCATTCACTATAATTCTTTGTGTTTCAGGTTTCCAATATTTCTCAGCACTTTTATATTGTAATGTTTGCACAATCACCAGTGCAACAGTCTTGCCACATTATTGTGCCTTTCAGTGTGCTGACCCTCTGCCATGAGTGCATCACATCCAGCAACAAAGTGTGTGACTGTTGGCAATTCTGTTTACAGAACCTACCTTTGTCTGTTTCTCCCACATGTTCAATGGGCTTTTTAAACCAACATGAGCGTAGTCCACTATCTTGTGCTGCCATTATTAACCTTTCATGTTTTGGTTTCAGCTCACCTCTCCTTAATTATTCCCATGTCAAATCCTGAGCAACATGAGGCTGTTCCAGGATATCGCAATACTTGCCACTGTTTTTATAGCTTTTCTTCTCATCGGATCCTTCTCCTTATACACTTTCTTTTCTTTTTAGACACATTCAGTTGCTGTCTGATTTTTGTTTGCTTCTGTTTTGATTTCTATTCCCGCTTGAAACCAATATGCTTCTGTTAGACCAAGCAGAGAGGTCATCATAGACTTCCTGTCCTCATGTTTTAAAACGTTCACCATGTTTGGATATGATGAGGTCAGCAGATATGTATGTAGTTCCATGACCACAGATCTGCACATGTAATCAGTTTTGAGGACACCCATACCTCCTTCCGAACAAGGGATATATAATATTGGTACACACCGATTTTAATACATCATTTGAGAAGCATGAAGCATTTTTCATTTTGCTGTGGAACTGATCCAATACCTTTTGGGGTAAGTCAATCACACCAAAACTAAGAACAAGAAGAGCACAATGGTTTATAATTTGAAATTCATTCCTAGACGTCAAGGCTGTTTTCAATATTAGTTTTAATCTTCTGAAGTATTCCTTACTGAGTTTTATTCTCATTTGTTTATGCTTTATTGCACATCCTTTATCAAATCCCAAATATTTATATACTCCCTCCTGCTGAAGCTCCTTTATATCACATTCCTGTCCAAGACTGATATTTTTTTGGTCCTGCAGGCTGCAACTTTCCCGCTTTAAACATTGCTTTTGCACATTTATCAAGAACAAATGGCAGTCTTATATCATAACTGAAAGTTTTAACCACTTATCTGACGAACTATGCAGTTTTAAGTCATCCACAAAAAAGCAGAAGTCTTAAAGCAAGGTTGCTTTCTAGGAGCTAAATTGTAACCAAGACCTATTCTATGAAGTAAACAGCTTAACAGGTTAAAGACAAGACAAAACAACAGCATCTTGAATCCCCCCCCCGCTTTGAATTTTTACCATTGCCACTATTTCCTGCTTCTTCCCTTAATGTGCTGCTCCAGTTGAACTTTTGGACTGGTTTCCTACGAAGGTTCCAGATCATCACCATGTGACATGTGATCAGATGCTCCCTGCTCCACCTGTTTTGCCTTAGTTTGGGGACTCGTTGTTCCATCTTACTGTGACATTACTTGAGTTGGATTTTCTACACTAATTCCGTAGCTTTGCAGGTGATCCATAACTTCAGTTTCTGTTTCTTTAACGTCTCCATTACTAATCCTCTTTTCTACTTTCCTCTTGGTTTTCTTATTTTATTCTGTTGTAAAATGTTCCATATCTGGGTGCCTTTGCCTGTAATTTCTTCAAATATCTTTGGTGCTGTTTTTTTATTGATTAGTTTTGCTTTCTCCTTTGCATAAATATTTCACCATGTTAAATCTCTTTTTCATTCCCATGTCCATATTTTTTCTTCAGATATTTCCCACTTCACCTGTTTCGACTTAATTTGGGATTCATTGTTCCATCATGCTGTGACATTATGTGTGCTGAATTTTGTACAATAAATCCTTCATTTCGCAAGTATTCCGTAACTTCAGTTTCTATTCGTTTAACTCCTACCTTACTTATCATCTGTTCTATGTTCCTCTTTTATTTTCTTATTTTTTGTATTGTAAAATAGTTTATATCTGGGTGCCTTTGCTGATTTTTGTATTGATTAGCTTTGCTTTTTCTTTGCATAAGTAGTGCACCATATCAGATCTCTTTTTCTTTCCCATGTCAATATTTTTTTATACCTTTAAAAAACCTCTGGGTTTTTGTTCTTTATATTTTCACACTTCCTTTGTCACTTCTTTTTCCAGACAGCCCAAAGTTTCTTTGTCTATGAAATTTTTTTATGGATCTGTTGCATTAATGAACACAAATTTCTACTGAAACTTTTGACAGTTTTTTTTCTTGCACAAGTGTTTTTCTTTTCTATAATTTCTTTCATAATCTTTCTGAATATCTTCTATCTGGAAGTTCTTGAATTTTTGCATGACAGTAACAGTACATACTTTCTTCCTTACTGTCAATAGTCAACTGTCCACTGTCATCTTTATGCCTCTTTTTTTAGCCTGTCAGTTTTAGTGGTTTATGTGGACTACTACTTCCTTCTACAAAAGGGGGGCATCCTCCCCCTGATTCTGGCCTAACCCTGCTGTAGGAATGTTTTCATGTCTTTAGAATTCTACACTGCCATTTTGTCCAGTCATGGCACCAGTGTGCCTACCAGGATTGGTCATTTTTTTACCCTGGGACTTTCACCTCCAGCTGTCTTTTTTTATTTTTCAGCTTACCTCTTTACATGATACATACTAAGTAAGATACAGTCTGTATATCAGCACCATCTTGGTGAGGTTTTGGGAAAGCTGAGATTATGAATTCAATTTCAGTAATACTACTCCCCTTTTCTTGCTGATGTCATCATCTCCATTTCGATTTATGCTCTTTCATGACTCTTGAGGTAACATGATCACATGACCCTTAACTTTATGGCCCCAAACACCAAACACCATGGGAAGCACTACTATGTGGCCTAATCCTATGGAGGGAAGGTGATGGGGTTGTTGAGTGGCAGGGCCTGAGAATGACTGACATAACATTATATATGGTGACAGAACATTCTATATGTAAGGGGTCTATTATGTCTCCTTACTAACAGTGAAACATGCAGTGAGATGTCTGAATGTTCTCTCGTGCAACTTTCATTTCCTCTGTAATATTCTGCCTCTAGTGAAGTAAGGGGTCTGATGTAAGACTCTGAGGTACATAAGCTATTCAACTCCTCCAGCATTGCTCTTGTGGTAGAATAGCAGGACTTAAGCAACCTCCTCTGGTCTCTACAAGTCATTGATTCATGTCACAAGGCTTAATGAGCAATGTTGGCTAGAGCCTTTTTGCCAGCTGATCAGAATATTCAGTATACTTTTATTAATGCTAAGAGCTCCAGTATATGTTTATGCTAATTATTCATATACATGGTAATCAAATGTGGACTCCTTGTGAAGTTCAGAAAATAGGTTTAAAATTGATATGAGAGTTCTTGGAATTTCATCTCAATCAGATTGGATGTCATTTACTTTAAATTTGATAAATTAAAGTGACTTTAATTACATATAAGTGAACATTTTTCAGTCTGCCTCTTGCCATTGCATAACTCAACTCTCTCTCTTAGAGAATGGGGATTCACAGATTGCATCCTGATAGGAGAATGAACTTTCTCCAGCAGGGTATTAATGTAGCTATTTAGCAAGTGTAAAATGTAAAAAAAAAACTTAAAGAAAAAGTGTGCATCTGTTTATGTCTGTTTGGTCTGTTTGTGTGCAAGTGTATGCATGCTAGTGAAAGCGGGATCGATTAAGCAGTTATTTTACACTCGCTAAGCAGCGCTTTTGCTGTTTAATGATTGCAAAAAATAAATAAAAAAGTGTATGAGTTTGTTTATATTTCTGTCTGTGTGTGTGAGTGAATGTATGCATAAAAGCAGAAGACAGAGAGTGTGTGTGTGTGTGTGTGTGTGTGTGTGTGTGTGTGTGTGTGTGTGTGTGTGTGTGTGTGTGTGTGTGAAAGAGAGTGAGAGTGAAGAAGAGTGAGAGTGATCACTGGCAGCAGTTAAGAGATTCCCAGAAAAGTGTGAGAAACAGTGCAAAAATCAAATTGCTTAAACAATATCAATATCAAAATAAATAAAGCAATCGATACTAGAAACCACACAAACTCTATTTATTAAGCGCTTTTTGTCCAGCACGGTGGCTGGACTTCTTCAGATAAAAATACTCATGAAAGGCACTCTTAAATATTTCATCAAACCAGTCATGTGACAAATGTCTGAATTAAAACTCTTAAAATTAATTAAATAATGATTTTCACTACGTTAAAATTCTTCAATAATTAAGATACAGAATGAAAGGCCCTAAATGAAAAACAATATAATATATTCTTCCCCATAAGTAAAAATTTCATCCTTCTCTACTGAATCTACAATAAAATTTGTTTATACATAATATAGTTGAAAAGAAAAGTCATAATTAATGTATAACACTTGTAAATAAATTCTTTATGTATAGAGCCAACCCTTAAGTTCACCAGTTAGATTATGCAATTTATTTTTTACAGTTCATTAAATGTTTATACATTTCATAGCCTATTCTACCTCACCCTGCAACCAAATCTATATTCACTTGTCCTAGTACTTTATCAAACTCATATAAAGAAATTTCATTTTCAAATTCTTTATTTTGTTGTTCTGTAAACTTTTTTCCCCATATAATTTTCAATGCCTTATTTTTAACAATTTCTTACACATACCCTACTACAATATTCATAATTTGTTCATGGGTTCTTCCTCTTTCTCCTTTTACATTTTTCATTTCTCTCATTATGCTGCTGTCTTCCTTTACTATTCTACTTAAATACGCTGATACGTCTCTTTTTTTCCTTTAAGAAATATCTTTGCCTGAAAAATAACTCCTTAATTTTCTCTTAATTTCTTATATATAATTAATTTTCTTTATCGAATTGTGCTCTATAATTATTTTGTAAATCTTCCACTGCATCTTTATATACCCTCTGATACATTTCTTTGTCTACTTTTCTCACATCAGAACATCACTGTAAGAAACATTTTTTATATATTATCTTAAAAGTTGTCCATCATCCACCATTCAGACAAATTTTTATAAAATGTTCCCTTAGTGATATATTTCCATAACTGTATTATTAATCTCTTTCCTTCTTCATCCCATATTTTCTTACTTAACTTTTTCATTCTAGTGTCTATTTTATATATTTTTTGTTTTCCTTTATCTCTAGCTATATTGCTATATGATCCGGAAAACCTGTTTCAGTTATCTCTCTTTCTCTTATAGTTAATCCTTCTATTATCATGAAATCTATTTCAGTTTTTATAAATACTATTTCTGTAAGTCCAAGAATTTTTATTCCAAAGTATTAATTTACTGCATCTCATAACTTCTAACATTTTTCTTACATTATTTTCTTTCTTTTTACATTTACCTCTTAGATCACAATTGAAACGTCCTGTCACTATAATATTCATATTTATCACTACATATCTAGAATCTAGTGAAGTGATAATTTCCTTTCTTTACAGGTAACATAAGCATACAATGCTATAATTCTATATACTTGCTTGTTCCATTTTGGGTCCGCAATAGTTAATCTTCTCAGTTTTACTAAAGTTATATCTAATAATTCTATTGCAGTTCTGCAAAATACACATGTTCCAGAGCAACAATCACTTCCCAAATTCCAAATTATGTCCCACATAATTTTTCTGTTTACAGTCTTTCTTCACTTGTTACAAATCCTGTGTCTTCCAGTACAATTGCATCTATATTACATTTATTGCCCCATTCCAAAACCTATATAATTCTCTCTATGTCCTTTATACTATTTACATTTACAGAAAACACTCTAAAATTATTGCTTTCCATTTTCCTTAACTTTCTAGAGATTATAATTTTATTTTATTTCTCATCCATTTCATTTTTTTATAATCATCTCTTTAAATTTTCTTTTTCTCTTTTACTATTTACCAGTATAAATATTTCCCTTTATTACTTCCCAGCTTATATCTTCCTCATCTCTCATTTCAGAACCTTCCTCTATTTCCTCAATGTTTTTGTCATCTTTATCTAATGTATCTTCTTCTACCACATCTAACGTTTTTTCTGTTTGTGTATTTTCTAGTCTTTTTTCTTCAGTTTCCTTATTATTAGTTTTTATTTTGCAGTCCATCTATAAATGCCAAATTTTGTTACATTTATAACATTTCAGTTCACATTTTTTTGCATTGTGACCCAGACCAACACAAATATGACACTTTTTTTTATCACAGTTATTTTTCAGATATCGTTCTTCCCAGATTAAAAAAAAAATTCGATAGCCCCCAGTTATTTTACCACACCCTTACTTCCTTCACATTTATCATATTTGGAATATGCATACATTTGTCATTTTCTATCTTTATCACAACATTAGAATCCCATCCACCAGTCCATAAACCCTTTTAATGATTAATCTTTGCCATGTCCAGCACTTCTTTATATAAGCATTTCAAATGTACTTTCAAAGGCTTTGTTTCTATTTTTGCTCTGAATTCTACATGAATCATCTGTTTTGTTTCCCTATTAAATGTTTTTATTACATATAAAGTCCAAGGATTACAGTTCTTTTTTATCATATTCCCCAGGAAAATTTTCCATTGTATAAGCAGTCTCAAGTATAATGTCAAAAAATCTATCTTTAAAATGATCTTACCTCTTCGACTTTTACAGCCAAAAACAATCATTAAGTTGTCCCAGACTTCTTACCTCTCCAGTTCTTTTTATTTTTTTATTTTGTATCCTTATCACAAACTTCCACTTTGCATTCTTCTCTGTTTTTTTTCTGTTACCATCCTTGCACCTTCTTTCACTTTTTTATTTCTGCATTGGATTTCCTTTCCATCTCACTATTGTCCTTCATAATGGACTTTGCTTCTTCTTTCTGTAATCTGTCTATAATGTCTTTTCAGGAAACTTCTCTATTCTCTGACTCACTGTGCATCACCAACTCTTTCAATAAATTATCCCACAACCCACTTAACGGGAAGGTTAGAATAATATAACTTTAACTTGTCGATTATTCCTCTTTTTCAGCTTCATCAAATAAATTTTGGTGAAATATTACTTCTGAGTTGTACACAATCTCATTACTACTGTCATCAATGGCATTCACCTCTGTGCCTTCCGCTAACTTTTGCTTGTTGCACATCTTCCTCCAAGCTGCCCTTGTGCTAGGAATGGGACATATGTGCTCAGTTGCTGGTTTCAAAGCTATGAGTACAGGAAGTTTCCTGATGCACTTGCCAGATTTCCCTAATAATATAAATATTACCTTGGACCTCCCCTAAAACGAAGCTACTAGTCTAGTGCACCTAACCTGATCAACAAAGGATAAATAAATAAAATAAAATAACTAAATATTCAAGGCAGCCTAATTTGCAAGAATGTTCCTATTTTAGAATTGAAGATATACGATATTTTACAAAAGTAAGCTGGGAGGATTTTTATTTAATTCTGAGCTGTGAAAATCTCTTCTTGACCTAAATGTATTTTCAGTAGCAACCCAATAGCAATGTCTGGTTAAGCTCTCTTTGAAATTGAAGGCGTTTAACCTGGATCAGAGGATAAACATCATTAGGAGATTGTAGCTCTAACCTTCTGTGCTAAACCATCATATCTTCATTGCAGCTTATGGTCTCCTTCTCATTTTCACAATATTCATGCTTTACATTAGCAGTCTTGGAACATTATTATTTTATCTATATATTTTATTATTTCACCTTCATTATAACTTACATATTACTGATTATTTAAACAACATAACATCCACATTCCCCTACCTCTCCCTTATTTTATTACAGTGCACCCTACCTTAGATGCTTTAGTTATTCCCTTTATTTTCCCACACCGATGTTAACTGGCATTGTTTATACTGTTGCCTTATAGTTGTCAACATCAGTTTTAATTATGGTTGCTCGTACTGGAGGTAGATCTTGTAGCATAAATTAAAACAGAGCAAACATTTTACTACAGAGTCTTGTTTTCAGTTATCTTTTGGACAAGAAACAAAAATTCCACACAAGCCATGGCCCTTCCTGCAGTTCTTGTTTGGTCACTTTGTAAAACCTAATCAGCACACAGTCAACCCAAGGAATCCACGGCTTGTCCAGGGATATAAAAGGTTTATTGAAATTTGACAAAATAGTTCCAACGACAATAACGAACACCAGAGGTTCTTACTTTGTAAAACCTATTGACACATTCATAATTTATTATGGGTTATTCCATATTATCCACATTAATCCTCTGAGACAGGGACTAGACTGATCTAGATCTATTAAGGTTATTGTTACATTAGCTATTGTTAGTATTGCTTCATTTACCACACTGAAGCATGGAGATGGTACCATGGTTAAAGCCATGCTTGTACCACCTTTCCCATATTATAATAATGCCCAACATTTGCTACCACCTATTACAATGCATCACAATTTTGCACTATAATTTTAACAAACAGAATCAATCGTCATTAAGGTTTTCAGTGCATCATTTCCCACACTGACCTTAGAAATGGTACCATCGTTAGAACTATGCCTTATTCCGCCTTTCTCAGATTATAATAATACACAATGTTTGCTACCACCTGCTATAATGCATCACATTTTTCTGCTATATGTTTAGCACAAGGAAGCTGTGATGTAGTTGTAACTGTCATTTTATTCTTGGATTCTTCATAAGATGGTTCAGAGATGATCCTTGTTTGTGGGAGAATGTATCTTCTTAGCTCATCTTCAGTTGTCTATCATTAATATATGCCCAAGTCTGTAAGTACTTGTATAAATCCATGTCGTATCATTGTGCACGTCTATGGTAAGATAGTATATTATACCCATGTTTCATATTAGTAATAAGCTAGAATGTACCAATGGCGTCACTATCCTTTATCTTGAGCCCCAAGGGCCCACTTTTGATAAAATACAGTGAATAACCTTTTCATGAGTGTTCTTTATGTCTTTACATCCTTCAGTAGAATAGTTTGAGTCTGTCTCCACTGATTTTTTTTCCATTTCCCCATGTTGTCTTACTTCTAGTACTTGGCCTTTAACCTTCAGAACGGTTTCACGCCACTCTCTTGGAAAACATCCACACAGAAATATCACTAGTTAAATATAGCACTATAGCAGTAATGTGTGATTTATAAGGACATCCTCTGTGAAGTCACAGCTTTCCTTTGGATTGCATTGTCTGCACTCTGGTATGCAAAGTAGTGTAATATTTCTTCTCTCTTTTACCAAACATGAAATCATTTCTTTACATGAAACTTGGTCTGTGTCCATAATTAGATTATAAGTGTCCTTTGTCATAGCTTTCATGTAGCTTTTCCTAAAATATATGGGGCCGTTTGGGGTATCACTCTCATGTTTCTTCATTTACCATCTTTAGGCTGACAGCGAATGGATGGATATGGATGATGAAGAAGATCTGCCAACAGCAGATGAGCTGGAGGATTGGCTTGAAGATGTCCTTTCTGGAGAAATTAACACAGAGGATGATGATGATGATGATGATGATGATGATGATGATGATGATGATGACGATGACGATGATGATGATGATGATGACGATGATGACGACGACGATGATGATGACGATGATGACGATGACGATGATGATGATGATGATGATGATGATGACGATGATGAGGATTAGTAAATATTCATCAGCTTCAAATTCATTGCCATCACCAAGTGCATCAAAAGGCAATAACATGATCCATTTCTACCCAAGAACAATAAAGCAAAAAAATATATAAAACATATATGTATACAGTTTATATATAACTTTTTATATATAAATATTTATGTAAACTATGGTCTTAAACATCTGTGTTCCTCACATCTGTTTACACTTTTAAAGGCTGTTACACATCTTGAAACCTGGCATTAATAATTTAGGGAGGTGGATGAAATAATCTGGATTTCACACTAAACCTGTGTCAATTCCTAACTTCTTTAGTATTCTTTTGTGTATCCACTCATTTTTTATTATTGCTTTCAGAAGTTTCTCAGCGAACATCACATTATAGTATTTCTTCAGGGACTGAGAAAATGTCATGAATTAATTTGGTATTCACTTAACTTGATGGTAAAGTGTTGTCATTCATTGAATTTACTGAAAACAGTGGCTCAGTTTGTTGTATAATGAATGGGCAGGACACAAAACACTTTCACCACAAACACATTTTAACTAGTATCAGGTATTAATACTATGAAAATAAAAGGGTTGCAAGGCTTCATGTGCCCTGTAACATTTCCTTAGTTGTGGAATACCCTTTGTGAATGGAATATTTCCCTTCCTTGAATTATTGGGAGATCATCGGGTGGTGTGGGAAAACATTTTTCTGGATGTTCATAAATCTGTCAAGGATAAATGCACTGTTTACAAAAACTGAGCCCCGCATTTATTCATGTACATTGTAGTTCACACATGAGGACAGTGAATTAAGAAAGCATGCATGTTTTTATTATCAAGAAAAAAACAGAAATCTACTGAAACTAATGCCAGAGTCTTATGAAATAGGACCTTAACAACAAAATATGAATCCCAATCAAAATAAAGAAAACATTGCTTTTGTGACAACTCCTATAATCATCCATAGTCAGTGAAAATTTGTGCATTTTTGAGAAAGTTGTGAAAAACATGCTCGCACTGCAATCTTTCTAGAAACAACTCAATCTTAATGAGATCAATCATTTTATAAAGGTTTATGTAATTTATTTCTGTAAACAGAAATATGTTTATGGGACAAAGGCAAGGATTCATAGAAACCACTTCAGGTAGAAGATGGCTTGTGTCACATAGGGAAAATGCAATGCCATGTAGAATACAAATGAAAAACTAAGCAGGGACATATCGCATTAGTTGACAGATAGTTGCATTTGAATGAGGTCGAATGGAGGTAAAGGAAATGTCATAAGTCAAGCAGATCAACATATCAGAGAAAATACAAAGAAGGGCAATGTAACAGTTTCACTTGTCATTGTACAATAAAATGGAAACAGCCACAACGTATGTGAAACAAACAAATAAATAAATAAAAGCAAGTGAGAAAGGTAAGCACTTTTGTCTGTATAAAAGGAGATATCATCAAAACTGCTGTTACACATTTAAATATCCAAGCGTCTCCACTGTCTTTATCATGGAGTTTTGATATCCAACTTACTTCCTTAGCTACAGGTTTACAAATGTTGGACCTACCAATAAAGATTTCTGTAGTACATTCCTTAATTAGCTCACTGTGGTAACTTTTCTCCAAAAGGTCTATTTTTAATAATTCAGTTTCTATGGAAAAATCATTGCCATCACCTGTAAGTCAACTAATACAGACCAGTTTATTCTTTTGTTATATTTCTCTTAATAAAATCAGTTACAGAGTATGAAATTCAAAACAGGAGTTTCTAGCCCAAACTATACAAAACTCCTAGTGGTAAAACTTTGAATAATGCTATCTTTTAAAACCTGAATATCTAAAAAAAACAATTTCAACATAATTAAAGTGAAATTTTAGATTAGAAAAATCTGTAAAGAATTTAAAAACAAACAAAAATGTTCAAGTCTTTCTTACTATCATCCAATATAAAATGTGTCGTCAATAAAACAAAAATGACCCTTCTCAAATTGAAACAAGAGGTGGTTGTAAACATACACAAGCATTAGTCTGCATAGGTGGGGGTAATCACTACCCCTGCTGCTACATCAGTGAACTGTTTAAAACAATTGTTTCTAAAAATAATATGATCCATGTACATTTAACAATTATGCAATTACTACTTCTAAAAACAAAATGGGTTATGAAATAGTACAGTCTGCATATACTCAATAATGAGATTAACATTTCCAAAACTCTCATTTAAGTAATACCATTGCAACATCTGAGCAATATGAATGCTATGCAACTGCAGTTTAATATACAGAACATATATTTCCATTAAAATTTCTATTCATTTTAATAAATCATTTTAGCGAGTCTCAATATCAGATATGAATTTTAAAATTGATTCAAGAAATTTAAAAGGAATACAAACCCCATATAAATGTAAACTTATCCTGCATTTATTTTATAAATCAGCTGCCAACATCACCTTAACTCAGGAAGCACATCTGTGTAATCAAGACGCTTTACTACATAAGAAATGAATCAGGTATACTTTGCTTGTTGACATTAACACTAAAAAATCTGGAGTCACAACACTAGTTAAAAAATCCTTTCCAGTTAACATTACTGACTATAGCTATGATTCATTTTATATTAGAATAGAAAACAGTTCCCTGCCCAAACCAGTACTTCTTACTTATAGTCACCTCATGTTCAACAAATGGACACTCTAGAACAAATTTTCTGTATTCTCATAAAGTTAAAAAAGCACCTACTTATTATAGGAAGAGATTAGAATATTTTAATTGATTCAACCAAAGACAGATCTAGATTTCACTTAAATCCAAACTTGAAAGTATCCCAGGCTATCCTAGATGCACAGACTGAATTTGAGACTGCCAGTACAGCTATATTTGCTTCTCCATTCAACAACAAATTCACTTACTATTCTACCTGTTTTAAATCTTGGTCAAGGGCCATATTATTTCTCATCTCATGCAACTCATTCAAATATGTCACTAATTTTCTCACAGAACCTTTTTCTACATCTAATCATTTCAAGATTCAAATCTCATTCATTTTTTTTTTGCTTTCTAATTTATCCCTAGTAAATAATTTGACGTTCAACCTGCTACAACTCTGAACTAGTCAATGAAATTAAATCTTTTCTCAGAGAATTTATTAATAATTCACCCCCACCACAATAACACAAAACTAGATATCCTTTGGATAAAATTTAAATCTCAACTACGTAGACTATTAATCAGTAAAACCACCTACATTAAAAAATATACATAAAAAAAGAAAACAATATCAAACATATTAGAAAACAGTATAGCTCAAGGTTGTGATCCAACAATAGAATTCCAAATCAAACAGCTCAACACTGATCTTATTCTTTTATATTTTCCTCAACTAACTTAACCATGGTTTAAACCATAAAACCTCTTCCTTCATAAAAGAAATAAAACAAGAAAATAAATCCTATCAATTTACCTCAGACATAATTTCAGTCTTTGAGGAATTTTCTGTAACCTATAAGAATCTAAATGTACAACATTTACTTAGGATGAACTCAGTCTTTACACTGAAGAATTAACATTTCCTCAAATAAGTCCACAACACAAATAATTCTCTCCAAATCCATTCAAGTCTTGGAAATTAAACACATCATTTAAAAATTGGAGTGTGCTGGTCCTGACACATTTATGTCTGAATTTTATAAATCTTTCCTTGACCAGTTGATAAACATCTTACTTCATGTTCTAACTTTATATTTACTAATGGTATAGCTGACCTATACAATGACAGAACCAGAACTATATTGATACCTACAAAACAGTCAGACAGCCATAAGATCAGTAACTATGCACCAGTTGCCTTGATCAATTCAGATCTCAGAATTTAAGCCACCACCTTTACAAATAGAATGAAGTCTGGCATGCCCAGCATAATCTCCCCATTTGATTTTTTTAAATAAAAGACAAACATCAGATAAAACTATTACCTTTGAGACCCTTTAACTATTTATAGCAAACTATCAAGTAATAACATGTGCGTGTTATCATTAGGCACTTCAAAAGCTTTGGATAAAATAAACATAATTTTTCTTTTCATGATTTTTTTCTAGATTTGGCTGCTCAGTTGAATCAGTGCATTAGGATTCTGTATACCAACCCTTCAACAAATCTTGTAATAAATAAGCATCTTTCTCCACCTATTTATCTCAAAAATGGAGTTTGTCAAGGCAGTCCTCTTGCTCCTTACTTAATTTTTACTTGGAAGTCCTTTTTATTTCTTGACACCAATTAACTAACTTCCCTACTCCCAGTCTATTTAATTTTAAAATCATATTCACTGCATTGGTTGGCATTATCATTTACTTGAACTGCCCAAATAATGACATTCTGAAAATACTTGGCATAATTCAAAGATTCTTGAATTTTGTCAGCTATAGTTTAAATTTATAAAAAAAAATCTTTATTCTTTATAATATGAAAGAGTAACAACAGTATTGACCTTATTAACCTCAATGGTCTCTACACCAAACTTTCTATAAAGCACTTAGGATTCCATTATTCTTCAACACCATCACAACATATACAAAGCATGGTTAGCTATTATCATGGATGTCAAAATATGAGAATTCTTACATTTTTCCTTTTTATCTAAGTTGGTAATCACAATAATGAATATTTTTTCAAATACTTTATTTTTCTTTACAGCCACAATATAGCCAACCCCTAAAAACATATCTAAGTCATTCATGCCTAACTCTCTAAATGTATCTGATAACCCAAATCTACACAAATTTCATAGAACAATCTGGTATTCCCAAAAACAAGGGTACATGAACCTTCTAGACTTATACACCTTTACTTAATCACAAGAGCATCTCATCTTCTGAAATCTATAAATTTAACCCAAACAGCAATTAACAGGGTCCACCTTATCTATATATCTTGCACAAAATCATTAAAACTTATAAATGCAGCTTCCGGGTAATCCTTTTTCTGCAATCCCAATATACAAAAAAAGCTCAAAATGAATAAAACCATAAAATCACATTTTTATAAATTAATAAAGGATCTACACTTAAAAGAAATGGCCACATTGGTTTAGCCTATCCATAATAACTTCAACATCTTAACAATAATATAATAGAGTTGTGTTATTGCCTCTATTAAAAACTGCTTAGTCTGGGATTTTATAGCTAAACAATTCAATTCAGTTCCCAAATTTTACATTCTACCCTAAAGATAATTTACAACATTTTAAAACAAAAAAAAAAAATAATTTCAGTAAATATTACATTACCCAAATTAATCAATACAACCAATTGATTCAGATTTTGCTTTCATGTAAATCCATTTCTTTAGCTTATAAAACTTTTATAAACATACAATTTCAAGATATGTATTTATATGATTTTTGTTGACACAAATACAACCTGTTGCTAACAAACTGCAAACTTCCAAAACAGTTAATAACCCTCAACATTAAACATATCCCTTTCAGAAAATTCTACTATGCTGTTTTGATAAATAATAATGCTTATCTCACCCCCAAAAATGAATTCCTAAACCTCATTTCAAATGTAATACTACTTCTAAATCGTGTGAATTAGTCCTAAACTCCTTATTATAAAAGATACCCATACACTTACTCTGCACAAATTTAAGATGTTCTGTATTCTGATTGCAATTTACATTCTACATCTACACAACTGTTACTGTTGTAGATAGTGTAAAGTTATACATTTTCGTTTTTTTATACTATTATTTGCATATTTTTCTCTTTTCACTTTTCTCTTAATTTGATTATATTACAATTCATTGTTTTAACCTTTCTGTCAAGTTTTAAATTATACTCAAATAAAAAATGTTACTTCAAAAAAATGAGATTAAATATGCTTTTAATATCACGAGTAACAAAGAAGTCCAATATAATTACATTTTCCTATTTAATATTGAAATCTGCTGAATCCAAAATAAAAGATAAAATACACCTAACAATGTTTACTTATGTTTAACAAAGATGGCAAAGGCCTTAGTCTTAGATCCACCAGCCACAGCAATAGGCATAAAAGAAAAGTAAGTTTAATTTCTGATTTATGAATTTTTAAGTATGCCAAATAGTATGGGAATCTTAATCATTTAATCACCTAAAATGTTTTAATCATCTATATTCATTTGATTCAATAATAACCTAATTATTACATTTTACCCTCTCAATATCATCATCATCACTGATATTCAGTCTTCCAATGTATAATTAATTGTGCCATTTTGCAGGCATTACTATAATTTCACATTCCTAGCATTTTTAATTGAGAATCTGCATCCATAAGCATACCCCTGAACCTCTTTAGGCAAAAAATCTGCACATCACAAAAATAAAACTAATGGGGAGATAAAGGTCCAAAAATAGGGACATATTCTAAATATTTGTCTTAGAAACTTAGATTGTTGTTAAAATAACAAGTTTTGCATTAGTATGAATTTTCTGAAGGATATAGAATCTAAAACTCAAATCCCTGTCATTATCTAACTGACTTCAGTCTTCAATGATTTGCCAGAAAATCACAAATTATATGATGAAAAGGCCAAAAATATGCAACAAAAATATGTACAGTCAGGAAAAAGTTGGACAGCTGAAAAGTATGTCCATAAGCACAATATCATTAACATTGTCAGTTTTGTAATATAAGAAAACACATTATTTCTTAGATAATACCAAACTACTCATTTTTCATTGGTTGAGCTAAAAAAGCTTGCATTTCTGCCTCACAGTGGCTTCAAAACATGATACAAGTCCACACAATATGGAATGAATTGACTATGATTTTTGAATACAGAATCATTAGCCAACTCACAATTGACAGAACACATACAAGGCTGATAGGTGTTGCAAGCTGCTGCAGACATTGACTGGATACTGATAGGTGTTATAAATATATATACATATATGGAAGATCAAACAAGCTGTTATTTTATTTATTTAATTAATTTTCTTAATTGAGGTAGAACACTGATCACAAATGATCAAGTTCAGTCTCCAACTGGAATATATAGCAACATAACAAAAAACAAATGCAAAAATACAGAGAATGGTGTGGTACACATTATTAATGATAATGATGCAGTACAAAAAATGATGCATTTCAAGTAAGATATAACAAAATCTAGAGCAAACACAAGAAGATAACTTTAGCCTCCTGGTCTGGCGGTAGGTAGGAGGATAAATGCCAAATTTAGACAAATGATAAGGAAGGAAGAAAGCCAGGTGTGGGGTTATGTAATAGTGCCATAGTTAAAACATTGGTATTTGGCTGCTTCTTTGAGGTGTGCTTTAAGCTAAGATCAAAATGTGATTAGGAGGCTGCTCACTTGAGATGGGAGGGGGAATCTTCTCAAACTTTTGGACTTAGAACTGAGAAGCTATTATTTGTGCAATGCAGATTAGTTCATTGTGCTTGCAGGGAAGGAGTAGAGATGTTGTGAATCATTAGGTTGTAGGTAGGTGGGGTCATATTAGTTTTGATGGGAGTGGTTGGAAAGTCTGATTATACATCAGTTTGTATAGTTGACAGATAAATAGTTTACTTTTCTGTTTAACAAGGAATCATTTTGCTTACTTTAAAGTTTTGTAATGGAGTTCTTGTGGGGATAGAGTGATAAATCTGTAGAATGTATTTTTCATTGTTTGGATCTGCCCATGGGCATTTATAAGCCTAGCCACAGAGTGATGGCTTTCGCCTCCCCATTAGATTAGTAACCTGGGCCTCTGTCAACAGGGCTCCTGAAGTGATCCCAGGGTAGAACTTACGATTACCCATCCACTCATCAAGATTTCTCTTGAAAAGGGTCAGAGAGGAGCTCTGTCGAATATGGATTGGGATTCTATTCCAGAGTGAGGGGAGTCGCTGGGACAGGAATCTATCCCTCCAGCATGTCCTGTTTATTGTTGTACATAGGTTCAAGTTGCTAGAACAAGTGATTATGAGGGATCTCATTTTTTTGAGGTGAAGCATGTCCATTAGTTCAAGGTTTGGCATGGCCCTATAGGTCAGACATAGGTCACCTCTGAGAAGACGGTAAGCGACTGAGAAGAGCTGGAGCTTTTTTAGTCATGCTTCACAGGGTAAGCGTTTAAGGCCCTTAATCCTCTTAGTGAGGTACTTCTGTGGTCTTTCTAGTTGTTGCAGGTGTCTAGTGAGGTACATCCCAAATGGGGCATTGTACTCTATTATGGGCCTAATGAGTGAGGAGTAAAGGGGCACAATCACCTCCTTGGATCTGGATGAGAAACCCTTTGTGATCAGGTGTGCCACGTAGAAGGATTTCCTGACCGTTTTGGCTATGTGGTTATCAAAGGAGAGCATGCTATCTACTTGGGTACCTATGTCCCTAATTACTTCTTCTGTACTTAGTGGATTCCCATCTATGTGGTAGTTTGTAGGTACTTTATTTTTCCCAAATGGGATTACTATGCATTTTTTGGCATTTAGCTTGAGGCCATGACTTTGACATCAGGTGTTTGTCTCTGTGAGACCCTTTTGCAGGATGACTGTGTCAGCTGGAGAGTCAATTATTGCACCCAATTTACAGTCATCTGCGAACTTGGTTAGCCACAGTCCCTCCGCCTTTGCCTGTACTTCGGAGAAATATATACAGAACAGGAGGGGTCCCAGGACTGAGCCCTGTGGGATTCCGCTTGTGACTGGTTTAGAGTCAGACATGGTGCCTGCCACTCTTACCGTGTGGGTTCTGTCTGAGAGCCAATTGGCAACCCATCTCGTGACATAGGGGTTAATATTTAAGCTGGTGAGTCTGTCTATGATTCCTGAGTGTGGGATGGTGTTGAACACCTTAGCGAGGTCCAGATATGCTGTGTGGACCACCTTCCCTTCATTTATGGCCTTGGTGACTGTTTCGAAGAAGTCGACCAAGTTCAGGAGGCAAGATCTGCCTTTAACAAAGCCGAACTGGGTGGGGCCCAGTGTCTGGAGGTTCCCAATGTCCCTGTTAATGAGCTCCATGATAATGCGTTCCATGGCTTTGCAGACAAAGCTAGTCAAGCTTATAGGGTGATAATTCCCAGGGTCAGTTGTGGCACCACCTTTGTGGAGTGGTACGACTGTTGCTGTACACCATTCTTTGGGTACATAGCCTATAGAGAGGCTGTTTGAATAGTGATTTGAGATGGGGGGGTTAGTTAATTTTGAAGCTCGTGTAAGACACAACCTGGGATAGCATCTGGTCCCATTGATGCTGTGTTTTTGGCCTTTGCAAGGGCTGTCTTTACTTGTGTGTCTGAGATATGTGGAGTGCTACATTCTTCTGGGATGGGTGCTAGCCCCTTTGGTGGAGAGGGAGGGGTGAAGTTTGCACTGAACTTGTCAGCCAGGATGTTGGCAATGTCGGTTGGTTCAGTGTATTTATGGCCATTATGCACTAGCTCGGAGCATATCTGAGAGTTTGCCCCTAGACTCTTGACATAGTTAAAGAAGGCCTTGTGGTTATCCTTAGAGTCATTGGCTATTTTTCTTTCGAAGTTGGCCTTGGATGATTTAATGAGGGAGCGCAGTTTTTTACTGATGTTAATCAGAGATGCCTTCTTATTTTGGGATTTTGTTCTATCTTGCAGGCGTTTCCTCCTTCTGTTGTAAAGATTATTTATGGCCGAGGTCCACCAGACTGACTTCCTCTTTTTTGAGGAGTTGGTCTTGGTTTTACTTGGGATGGCTCGGTCCATGCATTCTTGAAGGAGTTCATAGAATGCACTTGTAAAGGATTCTGCCGATGGATCATCATTTTCCATGTTTCTAGAGTTCTGCTTTGAAGATGAAACTGTTATGGGACGGCCATGTTTGAGTTGTGAGAGGAGGTTTTTTTTCCTACAGCAGTTCTGATAGATAAGAAACGCTAGGGGGATATTTTGTTGGCCAAATGTAGTAATGCAGTTATCTTTTATACTGTCTATGTGGTACATAGAAAAAATAAGAAATGTGTTTAACCAGATGCCTAGATATTTAGAAGCATTAGAATTCACTATAATAGAGCTATTATGGCCCCACAATATGAAGGGGATAGTTGGCCTTTGAAAGTTTTTTCTTTATACCAAAAAACATGGTTTTAGTTTTGGAGGAACTGGGTGACACTTTGTAGTTATTAATCTACTACAGTAGTGAGAGGAAGTCAGATTGATTTTTTTTTCTAATAAAGGGAGATTGATTAGAGCTGTGCAGAACTATGCCATCTGTGAAAAGGTATAATAAGCTGGGAACACTACTGGCTCCAGGAAAAGGGTGGAAAGTAGAGGGTACAAGTAATAGGAAAAGGGGTATAGTAAACGGAGGCATAGCTGGCTTAACCAAGGACCAGTGAACTGACCTAGTCAAAGGCAAGAAAAAATGATTTCTACTAGAATACTGCTGGAATTACGATTCCTGCAGACATTATCCAATCCACACCCCTTCCCCCCAGATTTTCAACTGAAGAGCAAAAAAGAAATAAAAAAAAACATAAATGAAAACCACCAAAAAATGTTAACTTAGAATGATAGAATAAAATCTATCTCAACTTATTTGGCAATTTTTTTTTAAAGAAAAAGGTCCATGATCATGATATAAGCTACTGATATGCAGCAGTCAATCAAGTCCCATGTCTGTGTAATGCCCCTGACCCTCTTGCCTCATATACCATTGTTTAAAAAAGGACAATTCTTCTTCAGCTGGCACACTGATGACCAACAGATACACCACCCCCTCACTGCTGTTCCAGCTCTTCAATAGACGAGCATAAAAAAATTCCACTGTCAGATACTTGGGGGTCCTGAAATGCAGGACTTTATCAGTCCCATCTCTGCCCCCTGCCACCTATCCCCTTTCCTCTAATTTCAGATTAAAAAAAATAAATATTTTTTTAATTTTAAACTGTAGCAAACTGCTCATTACATTGTAGTGAAGAGTTGCTACATACTCTGCACTGAGCACTCTAGTACTCTAGATTCATATTAAGAAAAAAAAGGAAAAGTTTTAAACTGTAGCAAACTGCTTGCTGCAATGTAGAAAACAGTTGCTACAGTTTAGACCACAATGGGAGCACTGCAGTGCTTAGGTTTGACCACAAATGCAATACCAGCTTTTAAAACCTGGTATGCATTTAAGAGCAACCTGGATTGGCTGATTTCCCAACTCACAACACTTATCGCCTGGGGCAGTTACCACCTCACCATGCCCTAACAATGCTTCTGATAGTGAGCAGAGGAGCATACTGCAGAAACTCAATAAGGTAAAGCAGGTTGCAGGATGAAAGAGCACTTTTTTTATTGATTTTGCCAGGGGCATAATTTTATCTATAAGAAGAGACAGAGAGACAGAGTATGGAAGAGTGGAGGGATAAAAGTGATTTTTATGGAGGTAATTAGGAAGAGGATAGGCAGTGGAGGCATACACACACCCTTGGAACAATACAGACAAATAGATGTATATAGCACAAACAAGGGAGTAGACAAGGAAGATGTAAATAACCAAACAGAGGGTAGATCAATAGCTGGGGAGAGAGTTGAGTACAGGCATCATTCCACCTGCCAGGTGGCCCACAGAGGCATTACAGGGATGCAGTGGATGGTTATCCAGGGTCTGTTGGGCTGTGCATGATCCACATCTGCCTCTGGTAGCCTGATGACATAGGTCAGAAGATCCAGTGGGGGTGGGACCTACTGCAGGAGGGAACTGATATGTGGAAACCCAGGGTAACCTCTTCACTACACAACTCAGCACTGGCTGAGCTGGGCCAGATCACTGATTGGCCTAATATCTGGGATAGGCTGAACTCCTTCCCTACTAAGGAACTCCTACCCTTGTCACCTGCTTCAGCACCAGTCATGGCTGGGGCAGCAGCTAATGTGCCAGTGGCATACATGGAAGGCAGAGATCTGCAGAATGGAAATACAAAGAGAAATAGGCCACTAGGAATGAGGACATATAACCAGTACAGCATACAGAGTACAGATGTGGAAATAGGATGGCACTAACTTTACTGTACCAATAGTGTTTGCTGCTTTATGGTGCAGCTAGCAGTCTTCATCTCTGTCTCTCAGCCAATGCCGTAAGACAAACGACACGAGTGCATGGATCGTGCTATCTCAAACAGTACCAAAAAATGAAGCCAATCTGGTGGTCCCCTGCCATAAACAAACTGTACAACAGAAGGAAGAAACTGTTGCAAAAGAGAGTAAAATCCCATGAGTGGAGGAGCTCCTTGGTCAGCCTCAGTAAGAAGCTGAGATCTGTTATAAGATCCTCCAAAGCTAGCTACGAAAAAATTGCCACTAATTCCAAGGACAACCACAAAGCATTCTATAGCTATGTCAAGAATCCCAATGGCAACACCCAGATCTGCTCTGAGTTACAGCACAAAGGCACGAAAATTACAGAAACAACTGATATTGCCAACATCCTGGCAGATAGGTTCAGTGCTACCTTTACCCCCCTCACCCCCTAAAAGGCCCATATCTATACAGGAAGAATGCAGAGTCCCTGTAATCACAACTACGCAGGTAAAAGCTGCACTCTCTAAAGCCAAAAACACAGCATCCATGGGACCAGACAACATCCCAGGCTTTGTTTTACACAAACTTCAGAACGAACTGAATCCCCACTTAAGCACCATGTTCAATAATAACCTCGCATCAGGCTTTGTGCCCACTGAATGGCGCACAGCAACAGTTATCCCATTCCACAAAGGGGGAGCCACCACTGATCCCGGGAACTATAGACCTATTAGCCTGATGAGCCTGGTCTGCAAGGCCATGGAATGTATCATCATGGAACTCATAAACAAAGACACTGGTAATTTCCAAACTCTGGATCCCACCCAGTTTGGGTTTGTGAAAGGCAGATCATGCCTCCAGAACCTGATCGACTTCTTTGAGGCAGTCACCAAAGCCGTAGATGAGGGTAAGGTGGTTCACACAGCGTATCTTGACCTCGTCAAGGCTTTCGACACCATCCCCCATTCTGGAATTATAGCTAAACTCACTAAACTAGGTATAAATCCCTACATCACAAGATGGGTTGCCAACTGGCTCACTGACAGAATCTACACTGTAAAAGTTGCAGACTCCAAATCTGACCTGAAAGCAGTGAGAGTGGAGTACCACAGGGTTCCATCCTGGGACCTCTCCTGTTTGGTATCTACTTCTCTGAAGTACAGGCTAACACAGAAGGCCTCTGGCTAATGAAGTTCGTAGATGACTGCAAACTAGGACCCATAGTCAAGTCCCCAAATGATGTGGGCATCCTACAGAAGGGCCTCGCTGAGACAGATGCTTGGTGTCAGAGCCATGGCCTCAAGCTCAATGCCAAAAAGTGCAGTGTCATCCCCTTTGGTAAATCTCTGTACCCATGAACTACCACATAGGCAGCAATCTACTTAACACTGAATGCGTGATAAGAGACCTTGGGACCCAGGTGGAAAATAGTCTCTCCTTTGATAGTCACATCGCCACAGTAGTCAGGAAGTTCTTCTACATGGCACACCTCATCATAAAAGGGTTCTCATCCAGGAAAAAAAGAGGTCATTGTTCCCCTCTACTCGACACTCATTAGACCCATTATAGAGTACAACGCCCCTTTTGGAATGTACCTCACAAGACATCTGCAGCAACTGGAAAGGCCACAGAAGTACCTCACAAAGAGGATTACTGGCCTCAAACAAATGCCCTACACTGACCGCCTCAAAAAACTCTAGCTTTACTCCATAGCATATCACCTACTCCAAGGTGATCTTTGCCTAACATATAAAGCTATGTCAAACCCAGAGCTGTTGGACATGCTACACCTAAATAAATCCCAATCCCTCCAAGCTACATGCTCTAGGGATCTAAACCTTGTCACCACAATAAACAGGATATGCTGGAGGGATAGATTCCTGTCCCAGAGACTTCCCATACTCTGGAACAGGCTACCCATCTATGTCAAGCAAAGTTCTTCATTAGCACTCTTCAAGAAAAATCTTGATGAGTGGATGGGAAATAATAAATACACACTGTGGATCACTTCTGTGTCTCTGCACAACAGTGGCACAGGAAAATAACTTTCTTGGGAGGTGTAAGCCAGGGAACTTTGTTGGCTAGGCTTACGTAGGCCCTTGGGCCGATAGCCTTGTACCTACCTATGAACCTATGAAAAGGGATAGTCAAGCCATCACATATCACATACAGGTGTAACTGAAAGGCAGATTACAGTACCACAGGATACAGCCTACAGGAAGTACATACTGTCTACAGTGCCACAGGATACAGCCCACAGGAAGTACTTAATGTCTATAGTTACACAAGATATAGCCCAAAGGACGTACATAGTGTCTACAGTACCACAGGATGCAACACACAGGAAGTACATAGTGTCTACAGTACCACAGGTTACAGACCTCAGGAAGTACATAGTGTCTACAGTTCCACAGGATATAGCCCACAGGACGTACATAGTGTCTATAGTACCACAGGATACAGCCCACAGGAAGTACATTGTGTCTACAGTACCACAGGATGCAGCCCACAGGAAATACATAGTGTCTATAGTACCACAGGATACAGCCCACAGGAAGTACTTAATATCTACAGTTCCACAGGATACAGCCCACAGGAAGTACATTGTGTCTACAGTACCACAGGATGCAGCCCACAGGAAATACATAGTGTCTATAGTACCACAGGATACAGCCCACAGGAAGTACTTAATATCTACAGATCCACAGGATACAGCCCACAGGAAGTATATAGTGTCTACAATACCACAGGATACAGCCAACAGGAAGTACATTGTGTCTAAAGAACCACAAGATACAGCCCACAAAAAGTACTTAATGTCTACAGTTCCACAGGATACAGCCCACAGGAAGTACATTGTGTCTACAGTACCACAGGATGCAGCCCACTGGAAGTACATAGTGTCTACAATACCATGGGATACAACCCTCAGGAAGTACATAGTGTCTACAGTTCCACAGGATACAGCCCACAGGAAGTACCTAGTGTCTACGGTACCACAGGATATAGCCCACAGGAAGTACTTAATGTCTACATTTCCACAGGATACAGCCCATAAAAAGTACATAGTGTCTACAGTACCACAGGATACAGCCCACAGGAAGTACTTGTCTACATTTCAACAGGATACAGCCCACAGGAAGCACATAGTGTCTACAGTACCACATGATACAGCCCACAGGAAGTACATAGTGTCTACAGTGCCACAGGATACAGCCCACAGGAAGTACATAGTGTTTACAGTACTGTGGTTAAGGATATTGCAGCAGTGTCACATCCAGCTGAATACAAGTTTTTGAGTATCTTGTACTTACGATATAGGTATATACCATATCACACCTGCAGTGTCTAGGTTATACTCCTGTAGACCAACACAGCCTTCTACAACAGGATTGCCACCTCTTCTCACTTCAATCTATCCTATGCTGTCTAATGTAAGCATGTGTGGACATAAAACTATATTTGAGCCATGCAGTCCACTGTAACAGAGCTGCCACCTCTTCCCTGTCCAGTCTGTGCCATGGTCTCTAGCATATGCACTTGCTGATCAACCACTGCATGTGATCCAGTCTGACCATGTTGTATGTAGGATTTGCATCTGCTAACCAACAACTGGATGCGAGGCATGTCCATCCATTGCAACAGGCTGACCACCAACTCTACTTCAAAGGCACCCTGGTCTGTAATACACCATTGCCCCATTCTTGTGTGTGTCTACTTGGGGAATGACTGTCATAACAATACAATACAATACATATGCAGTATTTCTCTCAACTAAGCTGGACAGCTGTGAACAAGTGAAGGATTGCTCCCCATGTCCACTTACCTGCTCTACACATGATACATACTGCTAGGTACCTCCAGACACAGTACATTTTGCATAAACAATAGAAGATAACTCTTCCTTCTTCAAGAAGGAATATGGGCTACTATCTACAAATGTGTTTAAAAAACAGAGAATGACAAAAATGAATGAAAAATACAAACACATTATCAAAGCAATAGCCTAAAATCTGTAGATTTTTATGAACTGTATTGCAAAGGTCATTTATTTTTATTTCTGAAAAGGAGAGCTATAAGATATGTGTCTGCTTTGTTTAAAATATATTGCTGCCACCAGAAAATTGGTCATGAAGTGTGGTTTTCTGTTCAGAAATCTGTGTGAAGGGGTAAATCAACCCTGAAAATAGGGACATACCTCCAAAAATAGGCACATCATCTACAGGAGTAAATCAGGTCTGAAAATGGGTACCTTCTTCCAAAATAGGGACAGATGAGCAGTCTGTGTCTGTGCTCTATGTGCCATTTAAGCCACCTATGTTCAACCATCATAAGGCCCTCACTGTACAGGTTCTTAGTGACTACCTCACATCCTGCCATCATATTGTCCACATAGCAGAAGTGCATGGTGGCCCCTCCCTGAAGTCAGTTGTAAAAATTATCTGTGACATTGATGACCCACATTCCCATGATCCATTTCTTTGCCTCTACTGACTGATAGCCTCATCTCCTGTTTCTGTGGCCAACCAGATGCCCATGTGTTCTTATGTATCTGTGCAAATGATGATAGTTGTGACCCTCAACACCTTTCCTTCTGCATGGTGAAAGTTAAAAAGTCTAATGCACAGTGTGACTAAGCCATGCACTGCCCAGCCTAGCATGTACAACACATTACACATGTCAATCTACTCTGTGAGACACCACACTGTCACTATTTACTTGTCAGGACCCATAGAGGTGGACTAGATGTTGCTGCTTCACCTGACATTCACTGGGTGTGCACTACCTGAAGTGGTGCACATGGTTTGTTGCCCACCACCATCATTGTTATAGTTATATGTGTGGCCAGTCCAAATAATGCTGTCTGTGCTGCCCGCTTTCTGATGATCATATTATGAAGCATATAGCATGTACAAACATGTGGCAGAGTCATACTAGAGTCCCCCTGCAGATGTGCCTAGGTAGTGGAACTGGGATTTCACCAGGCTGAACATATGCTCTCCAGTATTTCTGTTGTGGGTGTAGATGACATTATACTGATGTTTGGCCATGCTTTTCAGGGTCCATATTGACATCACCAATCAATCCTCCAGTGGGTATCTTGCATTTCCCTCAAAACAGCAAGGATATATGAGGAGGTGTATTACAGTGGGGATTGCAACAAGTGAACATACTCTCAGTGGCTTTCAATATGTGGGTACACTGGCGTACCTGCACTTACTAGATGGCCCTTTGTAATGTCACCATGCAAGAATTGACAATACAGATGACTTGTATGTCATATGTGGGAATCAGAGACACTGTCAAGGCATGGTGCGGACATGATGAGTTATGAGGACCTCTATGTTTCACAGTTCTCACCAGATGATGAAATGGTGCACCTTCCTATTGGCTTAATACTGCCCATGTACAGTGGATGGGACATTTATTGCCACATGGGTTCAAACTGCAGCTCACAGCACTTTGAACAGGTGGGGGATATTACTAAAGCTATTCATGGTGGCGGCTGTTTCTCCTGTCATGTTGGGGAAGCAGACATGCTCATCTACATATAGAAGCATTTAGAGTATTCTACAGACTAGTGCCTGCAGGATATCTGGTGTGTATCATCAGTTTGTCTCTGAAAGGCTCCTGTAACTAAAATGATAAGATCTACACATATCAGAACATCGACAGATTCCTCCTGTTCCAGTTTGTGGACCATTCTGCTCAGCCAATGCCTATATCACATCTTTCGCCACTGTGCAGGGCTCCAGTATGTGCTGGTGTGTGTGCTGATGTGATGTTATTGTCTCTTATTATATGATGTCACTCTTTGCTCATGGAAGTTATTTTGACATGAATGCCTGTGTCCCACCCCAAGTGACTGCTAGCTGCTCTAATTAATATTCCTGTAAAATAGCCACCACTGTTCCTGGCATTTTTGCTGCTGCTATGCTACAACTTCCATCATGCTTTTTGTCCTTAAACACAGAGGTATGTGGTTGTGTCACTGCTCACTTTATGACCATATATCACAGCCTTGTTTCTCCAGTCCTCATTGACAAGTCATTATACTGTAGTTTGTACTCACGTTTTTGGGTACCATTTAGCAGGTTACTCCATACCACACTGTCACTTTGAAAATCGTTACCTAGCTGTATGTTCTGGATTTTGGTTTCAGAGCTTACAGCATTCTTCACAATCTGATTCAATACCACCCAAATTGAAAAATCTAGATGTACATATTTTGTTATACATTCAAGTTTCAGCCAGAATCTGCATTCTAAGGATGATGTTCTGATGAAGTACTCCTTAAATGAGAGTTCCTCAAATACCATGCATCTCCCTGACAATTAATGTATTTAACCTGGCAAATTAATTTTCTTCTGGAACATGATCCCAAATTTCCTTGATGATAAATGTAAATTCTGGGAAAATAACAAAGCAAATGATAAATATAAAACTGAATGCCTGAAAGAGACAGACACATTGATAAACAGTACCTTTCATTACAAATGAAGGTTATACTTTTTGTGACTGGTGACTGCTTTCAAAAGATTCAAAAAAGATTCAAAAGATTCAAAAGAAACTTTATTGTTATTTAGGAAACACAAGTGCTACCTAAATGAAATTTCGAGTGTCAGCTGTTTTACAGGAAAAAACAAACACAAAAACACAAGACATGATAGGTATTAAACAATAAACAATAACTATAGTACAAAAGTAAATGTCTAGGTAGCCGACACAAACGTTTGTACACTATTTATATGCACTGGACAACACTGACTACTAGATGATTAACACATGAAAAGTATATGATACACAGAGGTGGGATTGGGTGATATTGCACATAAGGAAGTCATTGGAATTGCACTTGAATGGGAATATATTGTTAGTAAGCAATAAATAAATAGAATTACTGTATGAAAAAAGAAAAAGAATGAGAGGTAACAATCTATTATAGTGTTGATACATCCAGATTTACATTAGCATTAATGAGTCTTATTGTGGTTGGATAAAAACTATTCACGCATCTGGAGGTCCTGCAGCGGATACTCCGTAAACTTCTACCAGAAGCAAGTTTAGTGAACCAACCACACGCTGGATGAGAAGTGTCACTCAGTATTTTGTGGGAAATCTTTTTACATCTCAGTTCAAACAGCTCGTGTAAGGTAGGAAGACTAGTGCCCATGATCTTAGAGCTCCTGTAAGGTAGGAAGACCAGTGCCCACAATCTTAGAGCTCCTGTAAGGTTGGAAGACTAGTGCCCACAATCTTAGAGCTCCTGTAAGGTAGGAAGACTAGTGCCCACGATCTTAGTGCTCCTGTAAGGTTGGAAGACCAGTTCCCACAATCTTAGAGCTCCTGTAAGGTTGGAAGACTAGTGCCCACGATCTTAGAGCTCCTGTAAGGTAGGAGGACTAGTGCCCATGATCCTAGAGCTCCTGTAATGTAGGAAGACTAGTGCCCATGATCTTAGAGCTCCTGTAAGGTAGGAGGACTAGTGCCCATGATCTTAGAGCTCCTGTAAGGTAAGGAGACTAGTGCCCACGATCTTAGAGCTCCTGTAAGGTAGGAGGACTAGTGCCCATGATCTTAGAGCTCCTGTAAGGTAGGAGGACTAGTGCCCATGATCTTAGAGCTCCTGTAAGGTAAGGAGACTAGTGCCCATGATCTTAGAGCTCCTGTAAGGTAGGAAGACTAGTGCCCATGATCTTATAGCTCCTGTAAGGTAGGAAGACTAGTGCCCATGATCCTAGAGCTCCTGTAATGTAGGAAGACTAGTGCCCATGATCTTAGAGCTCCTGTAAGGTAGGAAGACTAGTGCCCATGTTCTTAGAGCTCCTGTAAGGTTGGAAGACTAGTGCCCATGATCTTAGAGCTCCTGTAAGGTAGGAAGACTAGTGCCCACGATCTTATAGCTCCTGTAAGGTAGGAAGACTAGTGCCCACAATCTTAGAGCTCCTGTAAGGTAGGAAGACTAATGCCCACGATCTTAGAGCTCCTGTAAGGTAGGAAGACTAGTGCCCATGATCTTAGAGCTCCTGTAAGGTAGGAGGACTAGTGCCCACGATCCTAGAGCTCCTGTAAGGTTGGAAGACTAGTGCCCACAATCTTAGAGCTCCTGTAAGGTAGGAAGACTAGTGCCCACGATCTTAGAGCTCCTGTAAGGTAGGAGGACTAGTGCCCACGATCATAGAGCTCCTGTAAGGTAGGAAGACTAGTGCCCATGATCTTAGAGCTCCTGTAAGGTAGGAAGACTAGTGCCCATGATCTTAGAGCTCCTGTAAGCTAGGAGGACTAGTGCCCACGATCTTAGAGCTCCTGTAAGGTGGTAAGACTAATGCCATGATCTTAGAGCTCCTGTAAGGCAGGAGGACTAGTGCCCATGATCTTAGAGCTCCTGTAAGATGGGAAGACTAATGCCCACGATCTTAGAGCTCCTGTAAGGTAGGAAGACTAGTGCCTATGATCTTAGAGCTCCTGTAAGGTAGGAGGACTAGTGCCCATGATCTTAGAGCTCCTGTAAGGTAGGAGGACTAGTGCCCATGATCTTAGAGCTACTGTAAGGTAGGAGGACTAGTGCCCATGATCTTAGAGCTCCTGTAAGGTAGGAGGACTAGTGCCCACGATCATAGAGCTCCTGTAAGGTAGGAAGACTAGTGCCCATGATCTTAGAGCTCCTGTAAGCTAGGAGGACTAGTGCCCACGATCTTAGAGCTCCTGTAAGGTGGTAAGACTAATGCCATGATCTTAGAGCTCCTGTAAGGCAGGAGGACTAGTGCCCATGATCTTAGAGCTCCTGTAAGATGGGAAGACTAATGCCCACGATCTTTTCTGCTGTTCTTATTATTCTTTGCAGCTTCTTTGTTTCGGCCATTGTGCTGTTACTGAACCATACAGTGCAGTTGCTGGTGATAATGCTCTTGATGGCTACTCCGTGGAATGTATTTAGTGCATTCATACACAGCTTTGCTTTTCTAAGCCTTCTTATGAAGTACAGTCGCTCATGGCCATTTGCAATTAGCTAGCCTGTGTTTATAGTCGAAGAAAGATCCTCTGATATATGTACTCCCAGGAACTTTGTAGTTTGGACTCTCTCCACTTCTTCACCATAGATCTTGAGGGGCAGGTGCATGGCATAGCTTTTTCTGACATCAATAATGATTTCTTTTGTTTTATTGGTGTTCAGGCTCAAATTCTTGTCATTGCACTATTTAATCAGGGAGTGGACCTCATTCCTATAGCCATTCTCATCATCACTGCTTATGAGTCCCAGCACTGTGGTGTCATCTGCGAAATTGATGATGTGGTTGTTGCTAGCTTTCACAGAGCAGTCATGGGTAAGGATTGTGAACAGTACAGGACTCTGCACACAGCCCTGGGGTAGTCCAATCTTGATTGTAGTACTCGCTGAAGTGTTACCAGCACAGGTTATTTGTGGTCTTCCAGTCAGGAAATTGTGGATCCAGTAGCACAGACCTTTATTTATGCCAAACTTGATTAGCTTTTCTGTAAGTTGCATTGGAATCACCATATTGAATGTTGAGCTGAAATCTGTGGACAACAGCCTGGGATAGTTGTTCTTCTCGTCAAGATGTTCCAATGTGACGTAAAGTGTCATTGAAATGGCATCAGCAGTTGATCTGTTTGCCCAGTAGGCAAACTGCAGCGGGTCAAAGTACTGTAGTCAAAAGCCTTTTAACCAGTCTTTCAAAGCGTTTCATTACATTTGATTTGATTACATTTGATGTAAGAGCCACCAGCCTGTAATCATTTAGGCAGGTGGGATTGGCTTTTTTGGGCAGAAAGATTATGCTGGTACTTTTTCCTGGACAAGTGAGGTATCGATGTCTGTCAAGACTATGCTGAGTTGCTTGCACAACCTTTCAGTACTTTCCCCAGAACGTTATCTGGGCCTGCAGCCTTCCTGGGCTTCACTTTTCTCATTTGTTTCCTTACACCCACTGCACTGACATTCAGTACTGCCTCCTTTTGGTCACTGAGAATCTTTACAGCATCCAGGTTGTTCTTCTCTTCAAACCTGCCATGAAATGTGTTTTGATTGCCCAGAAATTCAGTGTTATCATCACACTGAGCTGACTTGGTCCTGTAGTCAGTTAGCTGTTGAATACCATGCCACAGGCTTCTTGGGTCTTTCACATCCTTAAAGCATCCTTGTATCCTCTTTTTATACTCCCTTCTGGTCTCTTTGATACCCTTTTATAGATTAGCCCTTACCACACTTAGACCCTTCTTATCCTTTGCCCTGAAAGCAGTGTTTCTTGCCCTCAGCAACTTGTACACCTTGCTGGTTAGCCATGGTTTTTGGTTGGCTCTTACTGTAATATTTTTTATGTTCATTACATCCTCCATGCATTTGGATATACAAGTCATAGTTGTCTCAGTATATTTATCTATGTTAACCAGATTGTTCACTGTGGCTGCCTTCCTGAAGACATCCCACTTTGTGGTACCAAATCAGTCCCTAAGGCTTTTCATGGCTCCTTCATGCCAGATCCTAATTTGCTTTACAGTGGGCTTATCTCTGATTAAGTGAGGTTTGTATTTATATTAGTTTTATGGAGATGTCATCAGAGCCACCCAGGTTTGGTTGTTTTACAGTTCTGTATGCTCCTTTTATGTTAGTGTAAGCATTGTCCAAAATATTTGTTCCCCTTGTGGAAAAATCCACAATTTGGTAGTAATTGGGTAGCACTTCCCTGCTAAAGAAAAACACAAATTCCTTTTACCAGCATAAACTGGGAGCACTCATAAAAGTCAGTTCTTGTTTTGAACTTGTATTTGTGGAGTGTGTATGTGTGTGTGTGTGTGTGTGTGTGTGTGTGTGTGTGTGTGTGTGTGTGTGTGTGTGCGTGTGTGCGTGTGTGTGCGTGTGTGTGCGTGTGTGCGCACGCGCGCGCGCGCGCGTATGTGTGTGTGTGTGTGTGTGTGTGTGTGTGTGTGTGTGTGTGTGTGTGTGTGTGTGCGCATATACCTATGTGTGTGTAAGTGTCTGTGTGTCTGTGTGTACGTATCTATTTGTTTTGCTCAGAAGAAAACAATGTAAATTAAAAACACACATATTCTACAGTCGGACTTTAGGATCTCTACTTTAACATGAATGTTGTTAAGAAAAGGAAGGAATCCAGGTGACCATCTGCTTTCCTTATGAAGTCTGTGTTGTCTCTGTTTCTCTGCTCCAGAGCATCCATTCATCCATTGCACCATCCATCCATGGCCCCTTTTTCCTATTCTTGCACATGGGGTCAGGGTGTCACTTCAACAGTGACAATCATCTAGAGCCAAGATTTACATCTGCTTAGTTAATTCAAGGACATGTCTTGGCATAGGCATCATTTTTCTGTGTACTTTTATTTTTTTTTCTTATTAATTTATTGAACGTACACAGTAAAGGGATACAAAAAAATATTACTTTATATTATTTTAGTCCATTTTTGTCCTAAGTATCTTCCAAAAATCATCTGCTCTCCTCTGCAGTTTATATGGTCCACTCATTCCCTAGTAGGTAAATGATGTCTTCTGCCCATTTGTTCCCAAGGAGTGACAATCATGCAGCTATCATCCAGGCATCCATCTGGGATTCTTTTTTTCTTGCTTTGTCTTGCCCACACTTACTTATTTGGGACATGCTTCTACCATCAATGGGAAACCAGGAAAAGAGGTCACTGTGTAACTGCCCATGGCTCTACATGTAACTTAATTAAAGGTCTGTCTCTCTTACAGACAGCATGTTTTGCTGACCTTGGTCTCTGCCAGTGGTTCAATAACAATGGCATTCCCAAACACAGACCCCACCCCAGGCCTTTCCACCATGATAGATGGGCTGCACAATACACATAGTCCAAACTCGCACCTGAGCTGCTAATCAAACTCAGGTTAACTTGGTTGAAGTCATAACAAAATCCCTCTATGCTACAGATCTAGGTAGGATTTTTGTTTTTAATATTTATTCATTAACTTGCAAGTTTTGATGACTCCAGAGAAGATATCAGTTTTTCATGGTTCAGTGAAATCCACAACAAAACCAAAAATCTTACAATAGTGATCCCTACAGGTAAAAGAAATAATAATAAAACCTACAAAAATGAACTTCAAAAACTAAAACAAGCCAATATGATGAATAAAAAAGCATGAATAAGTGCTTCTTGCAGACATGAAAGTCCATCTCTCACCTCCACACCCATATTATTTTAAGTACATAGGCACAATGACCATGGAGAAAGAGGAATAACTTTGAATAGGCAAAATAAAGATTGCATCTCTGGAATAAATATCCTACAGTGGTGAACCATCTGTCCAAACACACAAGTACCAAAACCAAAAAGATCCTTCCCATCCTCTAACAAATTAAACAAATGCACTATGGTTTAACATATATCACATATTTTATTTTAGCACATTTAAAAAAGCAGTGATGATAACAGCGTTTTCACCTAAATGGGACTTTACCACTTCTATCTCTAAATTATCGACCAAGGTAATTATCAGCTCCAGCAAAAAGCGTACCTCCTCAGGGGTGTATCTTTTGTCCCGTTTGTAGGATATGTAATATCTGTTAATCGCAGCAAGTATATGCACAACAGATCTCAGTGATATAATAATATGTGAAGAAAATAGTACAGCCATCCTTGATGGTTGTTAAAAACTGTGAGCTTCTTAACTGTACTAGCTAATGATAGCACTGGTTTTGAGTATTTGCAATACCATGAATGTTTTAAGTCAAGTTGCTGACAAATTGCATAAATACAAGAAAGCAGAAGCAGGCCATTTAACTGGCAGGATTTTCATGAAGTTAGACACTCAACAAAATTGCTTCCTTTCTTCAGTGACATCCTGGAACTGTCACATTTAAGGAACTGGGGAATGAGGTGAAAACCCCAAAAGTCACTGAATTACACCACTTGTAATGTATTAGTTTTGACAAGTTGTCCTACTTGAGTAATATAAAGAACCAAAACCAAGAAAAAGACACTTACATGGAATGTCAGCTTGGTTTCAGTCAGATAAGCACCAAAAAACAATTGTGAATAAACTAATAACACTAAGGAAATGCAAGGCTGAATGGTTAAGAACTAGTTTAATCAGTAATTAAAACACATAAGTGCTTTCATCCTCTCTCTTAGAAAGCATCTTTGTAGTTCATACAGTAATGAAAGGGACAGGACAGCCTACCTGTGTAACTCATTCAGTAATGGAAGGGACAGGACAGCCTAGCTATGTCGTTCATTCCATAATGCAGGGGACATGACATCCTGCCTGTATAGGTCATCCAGTAATGATAGGGATAGTCTATGTATGCAGTTCATGGAGAAATGAAAGGAGTATTCCAGATTATGACAGTTTGAATCAGCTTAGTAAATGCTGGTGATATGACATACTGTACTACCAAGGGAACTGTATGCAGGCATATGACTGCCATATCCCACACCATAGAGCAATGCACACATTGATTATGCCATAACAGTGCTGTAGATGTGGCAGGCATTTATATGGACAAACTGCACTCATATTGTGGGCGATCCTCTTACCGTCATTGTCTGTATACATGACCCTCTTGCAGGCGTACATATTGCTGTTGTGAGCCATTTATACTCTGAATTCTACGATAAGGGAAAGTAGAAGTGCAACAAATCACACATGCAGACTGAGTACTATGTGCAACAAATCACACATGCAGACTGAGTACTATGTGCAACATATCACACATGCAGACTGAGTGCTATGTGCAACATATCACACATGCAGACTGAGTACTATGTGCAACATATCACACATGCAGACTGAGTACTATGTGCAACATATCACACATGCAGACTGAGTACTATGTGCAACATATCACACATGCAGACTGAGTACTATGTGCAACATATCACACATGCAGACTGAGTACTATGTGCAACATATCACACATGCAGACTGAGTGCTATGTGCAACAAATCACACATGCAGACTGAGTACTATGTGCAACATATCACACATGCAGACTGAGTGCTATGTGCAACATATCACACATGCAGACTGAGTACTATGTGCAACATATCACACATGCAGACTGAGTACTATGTGCAACATATCACACATGCAGACTGAGTACTATGTGCAACATATCACACATGCAGACTGAGTACTATGTGCAACATATCACACATGCAGACTGAGTGCTATGTGCAACATATCACACATGCAGACTGAGTACTATGTGCAACATATCACACATGCAGACTGAGTACTATGTGCAACATATCACACATGCAGACTGAGTACTATGTGCAACATATCACACATGCAGACTGAGTACTATGTGCAACAAATCACACATGCAGACTGAGTACTATGTGCAACATATCACACATGCAGACTGAGTACTATGTGCAACATATCACGCATGCAGACTGAGTGCTATGTGCAACATATCACACATGCAGACTGAGTACTATGTGCAACAACTCACACATGCAGACTGAGTACTATGTGCAACATATCACACATGCAGACTGAGTACTATGTGCAACATATCACACATGCAGACTGAGTACTATGTGCAACATATCACACATGCAGACTGAGTACTATGTGCAACAAATCACACATGCAGACTGAGTACTATGTGCAACATATCACACATGCAGACTGAGTACTATGTGCAACATATCACACATGCAGACTGAGTACTATGTGCAACAAATCACACATGCAGACTGAGTACTATGTGCAACATATCACACATGCAGACTGAGTACTATGTGCAACATATCACACATGCAGACTGAGTACTATGTGCAACAAATCACACATGCAGACTGAGTACTATGTGCAACATATCACACATGCAGACTGAGTACTATGTGCATCATATCACACATGCAGACTGAGTACTATGTGCAACATATCACACATGCAGACTGAGTACTATGTGCAACATATCACACATGCAGACTGAGTACTATGTGCAACATATCACACATGCAGACTGAGTACTATGTGCAACAAATCACACATGCAGACTGAGTACTATGTGCAACAAATCACACATGCAGACTGAGTGCTATGTGCAACATATCACACATGCAGACTGAGTACTATGTGCAACAAATCACACATGCAGACTGAGTACTATGTGCAACATATCACACATGCAGACTGAGTACTATGTGCAACAAATCACACATGCAGACTGAATACTATGTGCAACAAATCACACATGCAGACTGAGTACTATGTGCAACATATCACACATGCAGACTGAGTACTATGTGCAACATATCACACATGGAGACTGAGTACTATGTGCAACATATCACACATGCAGACTGAGTACTGTGTGCTAGTTTAGGCTGTCTGCAGAAGCAAATGATTCTGTTTTCTCTCTCAAAAATGTTGTCCAAATATGTAGTTTGACTTTCCATATCTGTGTAATCTAGCTTAAAAAATGGCGGCATGCCAACTACAATATACAACTTTAGGCCTATTTACATGGTGTATAGGCAAATTAACAGTGGAGGCATGCACATTTATGAATTGTATTTTGCTGTGATGCATCACTGAAAGCACAGCCTACATCATGTGCTTACTTATAATAGCTTGTGGCTATAAGCTCATGCTGGACAACTGCATGGCTACATGTGTGTTGTTACTACACAAGCAACCTGTCCGCAGACATCATATTGTATGTTAGAGTTGTTACCTGCCAGAAAAAAGTCAGGAAATCAGCGTCTCTATCAGGAAATCTAGTAATCTGGGTCTCTAGCAGGAAATCTAGTAATGGTGAAAACTTGAAAGGTATTTTGAATCATGCTCAGAGCCAATAAATTTCTAAGGTATGTCTCCTAAAATAATTACTCTTTGACTTACATTTCCTATTTTTATTCAAGTTTGATGCTCGGTTTGTGTGCCTTCTGTGCAAAGCTGGCATGTCCACACTGTGTCTTGTAGGTTTTCAATGAGTGCTTCAGATTCCTCTCCCATTCTAAAGACGTGCAATTGGTGGACTGGGCACTCTAAATTGGCCATGCGTATGAGCATGTATGTGTTTCTGTATGCATGTGGTATAGAAGAACAACACTGCAGATGTGGCAGTGTGAACACTGGCTCTTGATGATTGTCGTGGTTGATGGGACACCCAAATGCCACATGCAAAAAATGTGAAGAAGTATTTGCAGATAGCTTCAAATGCACTGCAAAAACAATTACTGTGGTTTTATGAGGTGTGCACAGAAGGTTGCTGTAACTTATCTAGGGCCAATGTACTTTGTATGACAACAAGTTGAAAATGAATTACTATAAGTGTTATTTTTTCACTTTCTTCTCAATAGAACTGGGGAGGAAAACATTTAATTATGATAGGTGTCTAGGGCCACTAAGAATGTGTAGACAGGTGGTTAGGGAAAAGGAGGCATGTTTCATATGTACAGCTAACAGCAATGGGTTGAAATATGTCATTGTGCTCTATTTGTTCTTTCACTTTCATCCTAGTTTGATTTCAGAGGGGTACACAGACGGTGTCCATCTTTTGAGGTTAGGGTTGAGGAGGTGTGCTGCATAGATGTATGACTGCAGCAAGTTGTAATATACAACTGTGTTCATTTATCCTTTAGTATCTTCTCAATTTAACACAATACTGGCCTATTGACATTTTATCTCCAATCTCAAAAATCCTAGAAAAGTGTATCCACAAACAACTCATGGCTCACATAACTCAATAAAATCCCATCACCCCTACCCAACACAGCTTCCACCCTCACCATAGTACTACCATGGCTCTACTCTCCTTTACTAACTGCATCGCCACTTCTCTTAATAACAACAAACTTGTATCTTCACTCTTCCTTAACCTCTCTAAGGCTTTTGATACTGTCTCACATGACCTCCTGTTATCCAAACTCACTTCCTTTAACCTATCTACCTCCAACCTCAACTGGTTCTCTTCCTACCTATCTAATAGAGCTCAGCCTGTCAAATAGATGTCTGCTACATCTCCATTCCTTCCCGTTCTTACTGGAGCCCCCCAAGGCTCCATCCTGGGTCCCTTACTTTTTAACATTTTTACTAATGATCTCTTTCAATCCTGCACCCACTCTAAACTCATTCAATATGCATATGACTCTACGATCATCTCTATCTCTGACGCTCTAACCCACCTACATACTCTCACACAAGACACATTACACTCTGTCAAAAGATGGCTCACTACAAACCAACTCCTACTTAACCCTAACAAAACTAAACTTTTTCTTTTCCTTCCTAAATCTCTCCAGCACCTCAAATCTTCCTTCTCTATTGCTTCCCTAAACAATACAAGTATTCGAGCCAAGCCTCACACAAAACTTCTTGGTATACTCATAGATGACAAACTAAAATTCGACTCTCACATTAACAACTGCATCAAAAAGACCCACCAGAAACCTGGACTGCTATACAGAAATAAAAAATTCCTTAAAGAATTCAAAGTATCCCTTGTCCAAGCCTACCTACTTTATTATATGCAGCCCCTATTTTCACTAATCTCCAAATAAATCTCAGAAATAAATTTGAACTAACATATAGTAAAATAGCTAGGTTTGCCGCAAATCTCCCCTATAACTCTCACCACTGCCTCTCCCTAAAAAAAGTAAACTGGTTAGAGTTCCATAACTAACTCCTTCTACCACAGCTTCACATGACTCACTCCATCTTACTACAACCACTAGCTCATCCTACACAATCAACCCTCATCTCCCCCCTACATCCCTAACTGTGAGCTTTGTAGCTCTGACCAAAACCTTCTCCACATTTCTAAAGCCTAATAAAACCATAGGCAAAGGTCTTTATAGTTATGCAGTCTCCACATCTTGAAACAAGCTCCCTCTCCACATCAGCTCTCTCCAAAATTCAGTGAACTTCAAACTTGCCCTAAAGGACTACCTGTGCAAATCCTGGGCCTGCCCCTGCAAAGACCCTACTTGATGTAATCTTTCCCCACAGCCCTACTCTCCCATCAAACCATTGCCTCTGTGTCCTCCATGCTCGACTCTCCAGTTCAAAAGATTTATACCTCTGTTTTAGCAATGACTGCTGCCACCTCCTGAACACTAGTACTGCATCAGATAACTGTCCTCTAGCTCTCTTACTCCTTCCCTGCCCCCCCCTACTATTTTCCTGAACGTGACTCTGTCCCCCCCTACTATTTTCCTGAATGTGACTCTGTCCTCCCCCCCTACTATTTTCCTGAATGTGACTCTGTCCTCCCCCCTACTATTTTCCTGAATGTGACTCTGTCCTCCCCCCTACTATTTTCCCGAATGTGACTCTGTCCTCCCCCCCTACTATTTTCCTGAATGTGACTCTGTCCTCCCCCCTACTATTTTCCTGAATGTGACTCTGTCCCCCTCCCCTACTATTTTCCTGAACGTGACTCTGTCCTCCCCCTACTATTTTCCTGAATGTGACTCTGTCCTCCCCCTACTATTTTCCTGAACGTGACTCTATCCTCCCCCCCTACTATTTTCCTGAATGTGACTCTGTCCTCCCCCCTACTATTTTCCTGAATGTGACTCTGTCCCCCTCCCCTACTATTTTCCTGAACGTGACTCTGTCCCATAAATAGGACTTGTCTATCCTCTAGTCCTTCCTTCCTCTCTATCCCATAAATTCATTAATTGTCACCTTTCTAAAATGTTTAAAACAATTAATATACTCATAGAATTTTGTTTTTATGTATATTTTGTTTCATTTTTGTTCCATTTTTGTTCGTATCTGTAAATTCAATGTTAAATGTGACCCTTGTATCTGGAGCTTTTCTGCTTGAGTCTCTGCTGAAAAAGGGCACACGCCCAGCCAGAATAACCTGATTAACAAATGACAAATAAATAAATACAGGTACAGTGAAAATCAGTTTTTTCTTGGGGGAGGGTGTTAGAAGGCAGTCATTATGGATATGATGTATGTGCCCTTACAGTCATTTTATTATCATGTTTATGGATAACTACTACTTAGTTTTAGGTAACTACTGTGCCATCACTCTTGAACATTAAGCTTTGGGCATAATCTAGCTCTTCCTTGAAGAAAAAAATTATAATTTTCTTTCCTTTGCCATTATTTTATTTATTTTTTGCTCAGGCCATCATTGCACGAAAGTTTGTAGAAAAAAATATAAAATGCACCTCAGAGCATTTAGAACTCCATAGTTTCTGGATGCTTAGTGGCTCCTAGACTCCCTCCATAATTAAATTATTTCCACCACACTTATTACATTTTAGTCTTGGCCAGTTAGGATGTGTTGCAAGGATGTAGGAAAACATCTGATATGTACGACAAAACAGTGAGAAAAAAAAGTACTCTGGATAGTATGGAAGGAAAACAGGGGAGAACTGGGTCATATGCCAAGGTGACAGGAGAAAGCATGGGCAGGGTTTGGCATGAAACACTGCCTAGGGATTCATATCATCTAAGGCTGCGCATTCAGTTACTGTATATGCATTTAAAAACTGTTGCTTCTGGATGTGTCTTGCTAAAAGGGATGTGGCTAGGGGTGTGTTTTCATTATTCATCAGCGTGGCATATTTGTAAGGAACTAGAAGGATGCAAAGGTGGTAGCCTATTCTATATGTATCCCCGAGATGGTTATCTTATTCCTCATGAAAGTTTCACTGTTTTTAGCAGAAATTTGGTAGTAAAGCAACTTCTGCTGGTGTCTGACAGAGCAGGATTGCACAGTGGGTAAATCTTAACAACATAACGCTCTACTTCCTTGACTGGCATTTCGGGGTGCACCTGCTACAGCCCTACCATGGTGCTTTAATGAAAGTCGATGCTTATGATCTGGCTGATGAGTCATCCTCAGCAGAAGCATTACAAGGATGGGAGAACAATGCATGCATTGGTTTGAACTTGCAATGCCAAATCCTTGATGAACTCCTTGCATAAGAAGCAGAAAATAGGTGGGAATGTCCTGAGTGGTACTGGAAATATTTCTTATTGTATTCTTTGCCCTTATTTTTTAAGTTTTCTCTTTTATCATGGTGTAGGTGTCTGGAACTGCTGTTAATATTGGCGAGTAATTTTTAGTGTAATCCTACAAATTAGATCTGCTACTGTGTGCATCTTTCCTGTTAGGTGGAGGTGATTATGGTACCATTGAATGTGATATACTTATATGTTTTCTGTGGGGTTCTGCAGGACCCTGTTCTGGAGTGGTCCATTCTGCACCATTTGATGGTAACTGTACACTACCTAGTGTGTCCCCATTTACACCTCTCAATATTCTTTTTCATATTTTAACATGCAGGTTCATAGGTGATTACTAGGCTAATAGCACAGGAACCTTTATAAGCCTAGCCAATATAAACTCAGAATATGACAATATTATATCTTAATTACCCAAATATGGGATGGGGTAGCTTCAGGGTAGTGGGTCTTTAGGTGCTGGAGCCCTCGGTCATTTTACAGACAACCTCTCTCCATAATGGACATGGGTAGTACTACAGGACTGAATTTATGGTTCCCCATCTATTTATCCAAATTCTTTTTGAACAGAGTGAGAGATGGGCTTTCTTTTACAAAGATGGGAAGATTATTCTATAGATGAGGTAGCCTATGAAATATTAATCTGTCTTTCTTGCAAGTTCTGTTAGAGTCACAAATAAGGTTCAGGTCTATGGAATCCATAACCATCGTATAATTTTTCTTGTGAATATGTAACATTTTCATCAGGGCTGGATCAGAAAATGCCTTGTAGGTCAGGCATAAGTCACCACTCAATAAGCTATATGAGATGGAGTTAAGGGATAGGGGCTTTTGCTGGTCTGTCTAAGACATGTCCTTTATGCTTTGTACTTTTTTAGTAAGAAATCTCTGGGGTCACTCCAGTGGTGTAAGTGCCTGGTTAGGTACATGCGGAAGGGAGCAGTGCACTCAATTATGGGCCTGATCAGGGCCAAGAAGAATGGCACTATGGCTTCCTTTGAATGATGCCATGCCTTTACTTATAAGCTGAGCCACAAAGAAGGATTTTCTCACTACCATAGATACCTGATGGTCAAAGTTTAGGTTACTATATCTCTCTGTTCTTAGGTCTGTCACCACTGAGTCTGCATTTATTGCTGTGCTATAAATATTATAATTTGCAGGGATATCTAATTTGCTAAAGGGTATGGTTACACATTTTTTAGCATTTAGTCTGAGACCATGGTTTTGGCACCAGTTGTTTGTCATTTTTTGGCCTGTTTGTAGGATGTCAACATCATTTGGGGATTCAATGATTGCTCTAAGATTACAGTCATTGGCAAACTAGGTGAGCCAGAGGCCCCCAGCATTGGCCTTCATTTCAGAGAAGTATATACCAAACAGGAGGGGTACCAACACTGAGCCCAGTGGGGCACCACTAGTAACAGTTTTCTTATCGGAAGTGGATTCTCCTACCTGGACAACGTGTCCTGTCAGTGAGCCAGTTTGCCATCCATCTGATGATGTAGGGGTTTATGCCTTTCTCAGTATGTTTATCTATGATCCGTGAGTGCAGGATTATGTTGAAAGCTTTGGCCAGGTCTAAATAAGCAGTATGTATAATTTTACCCTTATCCATGGCTCTGGAGACTTTCTCAAAGAAGTCCATCAGACTGAGAAGGCAAGACTTCCCTTTGACAAAGTCAAATTGGGTCTGGTCCAGTGTTTGAAGAGTTCCTATGTCATTATTGATAAGGTCCATTATAATTTTGTCCATGGCCTTGCAGATAAGACTGGTCAAGCTTATGTGGCTTTACTTCCCTGGGTCAGTTGATGGGTCCCCCTTGTACAGAGGGACAACTGTTGCAGTCCGACATTCTTCTAGGACAAAGCCCATCTGGAGGCTGTGGTTAAACAGGGTTTCTAGTGGCCCTGATAGATTCTGTTTTAAGCTATTTAAAAAGCATCCTGGAATGCTGTTGGGACCCATGGATGCTGTATTTGTGGCTTTAGCAAGTGCAGTAAGTTCCCTCACAAATGGCCGGTAAGAGGATGGTTGTGCTTATTTCTTTGGGTGTGGGAGGAGATAATGGGGACAGAAGTTTGAACTGAACTTGTTGGCCATCAGGTTTGCTGGGTGTAAGTGTTGCCATTCATGATTAACTCGGCATATTGCTGAGCATTTCCCCTGAGATTATGAACATAATTAAAAAAGTCTTATAGCTATCTTTCACTTGGGAGGCTATCTTTGCCTCATAGTTTGCTCTGACAGATTTGACCAGTTCTTGTTTAGGTTGTTGAGTTCCTTTTTGCACTGTTTTGACTGTTTCTTCTTGGCTTTTTTACAGTATTTTTTTTCTGTTGGCTGAATAGCCTATTTATTCTAGGGATCCACCAGTTTTTTTTTTTTTTGTCAGTAATTACAGGTTTGACTTGCATAGGTACTGCCTCCGCTTTGCAGCTATGAATGTGGTTGTGGAGTGCTTCTGTGTACAGTTCAGAATAAGCCTCAATGTCAACTGGGTTGAGAGCTTGGGAGTTTAATAAGCTGCCACTTAGTTTGAGGTAATTGGCCATAGCAACGTTTTTAACAGGTTCAGAGTTTGGTGGGGGTTCTAGATTAGTTTTAATACTAAAGGAGATCATTTCCTGGTCAGATCTTACCAGGGAGGAGTTAATTTATGGAATGGAGCAACATCCCTACATGTTCATGAGTATTAGGTCTTTGTACCTCTAGTTGGGGAGTTAAATAGTTGTTCCAGAGTGTTTGTGGTGGCAAAGTCCAAAAACCTCTGAGCAAGTGAATTATGGGTCGTATAAGTCTCTCATTTGATGGAGAGGTAGTTGAAGTCACCCATAAGTATGGTATTAGGCTGAATGTTAAGAGATTCCAGTATGTTTAGGTAGGAGTTGTGGTTTCAAGACTTATGTTAGGGGATATGTAGCAAGCTTATGACGAAGGGGGTCAGACCTATGGTTAGTTGGGCATGGAGAAGATCAAATGATCCATGCAGTAGGACCAGCGTAGTAGTGTTCTTTCCCTTTATAAACAGTGAGAACCTCCTCCCTTTGTTTTGTCCTGAGCTGAGGTGGATTGAAATGTATGAAAGGGGATGTATCCTTTGATAGCTGGGGTGCTTTTCATGGTTCTGAACTATGTTTCCATGACTTCACATGAGTTTGCATTCTCCAGGGTGAGGAGTACTTCCAGGGAGTGCAATCCCTTAATTAAACTCTTAGCAGTGAGCAGCAGATTCCTTTAGGTGGTCATAAGTCATTTTTGTTATGTTGGTGGGTTTAACAGCTTGGCACAACCTAACAAAGTTAACAAAGTTTTTGCCAGTATCCAGAAGTCAAGTGGTGACAAGTACAAACAATCTCTGGCAAAGCATCTTGGTTTGTCAGTGATGTCTCCCCAAACTGACAGATATTGTCTCCCCTTGTTGTGACACCACAAACTAAGCCAATTGTTGGAGTCAATTGTTTTTTGCTGGTACTGTGCTATCATCATTGGTGAAGGTGGAGTGCTACTTCAGGCTAGACTGATGCCCACCTGGGGCACATATTCAGAGAGCTCCATCATTTCTCTCTTCATGTAGTTTAGTGAGGTAATTCTTAGATTGTTTACACCCACACAGAATATGACCATGTCATACTGGTACTTGTGGTTTAAAGACCTACGTGCATGCATAACATGGAGGAGCCTGGATCTGGACAGACAGACAGACAGCTCACTGTCATCTTCTCCTTGTTTAGGCTGGTAAGGGGGACATTAGTATGTCTTACAATGGGATCCCCAATAACTAGAATGTTTGGTTGTGTGACGTGTTGTCTTATGGGCTTGGAAGAGGAGCTACTATGATTTTCAAAGTTATTTGTTGTGTGAGACACTGTCTTTTTTGAGTGTGTGCAGGGCCAATGAGATATACTTTTAGGAGATCTTGGAGGTTTGGGTAGATTACAAGTGAGTACCTCCACATATGTGGGTCTATGTGTTTGCTCCTTAATGTTGGTAGTGAGTGTTTTGGGTTTAATACTGACAACTTGCATTGCATTTTTTATGTGTGTATGTGAGAGCTTTGCCTCCAATGACGTTGTGTATCTACATGTCTCACACACTGTGTGTTTGCCTGTTTGAAAATTAAATGGTTGTCAGTGAACATGAGACAGTTACTACACTGCCTCAGGATGTCCATATCATCTAGACCAGAAACAGAGATGACAGGGAAGCACCTATTCATTATACCATATCCTTAGCAGATGGGAAGGAGTAAGGGAGAGTCACTTAATGCTCTAAGTGAGAGTATTTAGTAGTATACTATTAAATTTCTTGCAGTGGTGACACCCTCTGCAAAAACTGGCAGGTCTTATAGCAGCTGTGAATAGTGGGAGACTATGGAGAGTATTTCCTTTAGAGGATTTTAAACTGGAGAGGTTTTCTTATATACAAGGCACAGGTAATCGCATTTGCATGATGCACAATTGTGAAGCTTTTACACCAGCAGAATGAAAGACATTTACCCAGTTAAGTTCTCAGACCAATCTGGTAAACACACAATAAGCCTTCAACAAGCATTTCCCAACTCGGATGGATTGAATCACCCTTCTGCTTCCACTAGAGTGCAGAATAACCCCCCCTAACCTAAAATGAACTGATTTTGAGCTCAAGTGCAGTAATAAATGTTTTTCAATAAAAGGCAGAACTCCTTCAGTATCAGGAATCCTTGGAAATGTTCACATACCCTGAGAAATGATCCCAAATGTAGAAAAATGTGTGCAAATGTAGTAGGACATCTACAAATACAGAAAAACTTTGCAAAAGTTAGAAATATTTTGACAAACTCCGAACAGCTTTTGCAGTATCAGAGGAAGTTAGCAAATATCAGAATACTGTTAAAACTACCTAACAGCAGTAGATGGTGTTTCTTTAACAAGTGCAGGCTGAAAAACAGTGATAAATTCAACAAAATCAATAAATTCAGCACACAACTGTTAATTAGCACTGAGATAGTGAGAGCAAGTGCAAAACAAATACTTCTATCAGATTTGTATGTTCACAGATCATTTTAGATGCAACCCAAAGTCTTGTAGTTAAAGGTTTCCAAGCCAGTCACAGGGAGGCTCTCAATAAATGAGCATAGTCTCACAAAAATATAAGGCTTTTATGCCAACATGATGAAAGACTTTTATACAGTTAAGCCCTCAGGCCAATCAAATAAACACACAATAAGTCTTCCACCAGAAGTTCCCAACTCAGATGGGTTGAATCAGCCCTCTGTTCCCACCAGAGTGCAGAATACAACCCTCTTAATGTAAAATGAACTGGTTTTGAGTTCAAGTGCAGTACCAAATTGTTTACAACAAAGGGAACAACTCCTACAGCACCAGGAATCCTTGGGAATGATTTCACATACCCTGAGAAAAGTTCCCAAATACAGAAAAATGTGCGCAAATGCAGCAGAACTTCGACAAACAAAAAAAACTTTGCAAAACTTAAAAATATTTTGGCAAACTCAAAACAGCTTTTGCAGTATCAGAACAGGTCAAGAAATATCATAATACTGTTAAAATGACCTAAGAGTAGTATAGTGACACAGAGATGGCATTTCTTTAAGAAGTACAGGCTGAAAAACAGTGATAAATAAAAAAGATGATTGTCTACATATTCACTTATGACTGACTTCCAGTTTGGATGTTTGAGCAAACCCATCCCTTTATTGCTACAGTGGCCTTACCCATCCAATGGCTGCTAATTATATATTACCCCTAGTGAAAATAACTGACATCATAATATAGGTAATTGCAGGGGACCCACATGGACCTGAAATTAAGCTTTAAGTCATCAATCTGCCATCTCTATCCAGTTAAGTCTCATCTTCTCTCTATGCTTCCCTCATGCCATTTTTTATTGCTTTCCTTGTTGAAGCTCTGTACTGCGTCTACTATCCTTGGGGTACCTGAAATTCTGACAACACTTTTTGCTATGCTAATGCCTTTTTGATATACTATTTAGTTATAGCATTTTAATGACAGCTGAGTTTTCTTCCATCTCCAACATGCATTCCCTAGTTTATCACTTTGTACTACACCACCGATTGGTGTGAATTCTTGCCATGATGGTTTTAATGTCTTCACTCCCTGTAGCCCCTGCAACAGAAATTCTACTACTGGTACTTCACTCACTCCCCCCTTCTATTAACATTGCTAGCAATCTAACTGCCCTTGTTTTATCAGTTTTTTTATATGCTATTAGCTTAAAACTTGCATCATGTTGTAGTCTGACATCTCACAAGTAATGGAAATCACCGGGCCTTCTGATAGTAGCCTATATCCAGGACTCCCACCCCCTGCTGCATTGATAACAGCACCCTTTCCCATGAAACACCAACCTTCTGCCAGTGCATTAAATGATCTCTCACACCTTGCCTGAACCTTGACCTCACAATATTTGTTAAGGGCACCTAAAATATTTGCATCATATATGGTAAATGTGATAGTAGATGTCTGTAGTGTTTGAACTATCCGATCACAGTCTAGGATTACCCTATTCCATTTTTGATAGTGCTCGCTATGTCAGGTTAAATAATATCTCTACTCTCTCTGCTAACCATATGCTCAAATATTTCAACTTCCCAGTTTCCCATAAGTATAGAATTGTTTTTCTCTTTAGGTCTCCATCTGTGATATAATTTATTGATATTGCTTTTGTTTTTGATTTATTTATTTAGATGCTAAAATATTACAGGAAGCCTAAAAAATGTCAGACGTTTAGTGATATCCATTTCAAGCTGAGTAAATATTATTGAAGAATTATCTGCAATTAGTGCAGTTTTCAGACATAGATCTCTCACGTATATTCCCAATATTTGACTCCCTAGTCTTAATTGCCAAAGGCTTCATATAAATTGCAAATAGTAATAGGGGAAAAGGAACATCTTTGATTCATTCCTTATGTTGCAGCAAATTTCTCAGACAGTCTAGCCATTATTTTAACCTGGGCCTTCATTTCACCCTATTAAATGCCTTCTGTGCTTGGAGTTACTAAATTAGACTTGGAATCCTGTGCATTCTGCGCCACCTTCTCGGTTCTCATTATATTATCTGATGTCCTCCCCCCATAAACCAGCTCTGATCTGTATGAAGTAAATCTGATACAACCCATGATGTTGTTTTTTCCAAACCTTTCATAATTACTTCAGACTCATGCCTGAGTACAGATAAAAATCTGTAGAAGGATGGAAGACATAGGCCTCTTTCTTCATTCAAAATACCTATAATTACTGCCTTGCCCACCTTTACCCGAGGACTTCCCTTGAACCTACTCCCTTCTATGTTTTGCAGTATAATAGGTTATTCTAGTGCTTGTGCTTGTTGTTTGGTCATCCTGGGGATATCCTGTAACTTCCAGAAAACCCTCTGGATGTCTTATATCTGTGGTATAAAGGAGTACACAAAACTCACTCACAAGACTGAGCATAACTTCAGGTGACCTACAGGTATTACCATTCCTAGTGTGTGTGTGTGTGTGTGTGTGTGTGTGTATGTGTTGGGGGAGGGGTCAGCTTAAAATTTGCTCTATCTGCTTTTTGTTTTCTTACCCTTACCAGAAACAATATCTATGTCTTTGTTGTTTTGTCAAAAAACTTCCTTTAAAGGAAATATGCTCACCAACATGTTTGTGATCCGTCATCCTTAATTCTCTAAACTGAAATCATTCATCTGGCTCCAGATCAAATGTCTTTTATTTTTCATTTACAAACTTATCATCTTATCAGCCATGTTTGGACTCCTCTGCTTCTATCTAATTTTCTATCTTATTAATTAATAACTTTCCACCTAAAAATTTTGTTTCACTTCTTCCTAGGTATCTGCACTCACCTATTCTAGATAAAATATTTAATGAAGGATTCCCTTACCCACAAGCTTCATTTCTTATTGTGTAGCATATGGGTGGATAATTGTCAGTGCCTAATGGCTCCCCATTTACCTAAACCTGTATTAGAAAGGCGAAGGCTGTGCAATCTAACAAAGTTAGGAGACCCACTCTGATGCCTCTTGCAATATACGCATGTTCCCTTAATATATATATATATATATATATATATATATATATATATATATATATATATCATGTCTATACTGAACCATCCCTATACGTTTCTGAAAAATAAATGAGTCCTTCCTGATGAGTTTTTATTTTTGTTTTGTAAAACACGTATCTATTAATAAAGTATAAAAAAGTGGTCAGCAGTCCCAGGAGTAAAAGCTCCGTAGTATAAAAATCAAATAAATAATCAAGCAAAGAAATAACTACGGAGCTACCAGGTAACGTCATAATACATAAAGGCAGGAAACTGCAAAATATATAACTCTCCATATATCTAAGTAACAGGTATTAAAGTCAATATACGAACTAGTACAAAAAACAGGTTTATTGTGAACGAGATAAGCGCTTTCGCTAAGGAGCTTCTTCAGACCTATCAACTAACAAATAAAAAGTCACTGAATATATATACATCTCAATCAACATCCATCAATTAACAAATCATACGTCAAGACAGATTCTTAAAGACATATAAACATAATAACATAATATTAGGAACAAAATTATATAAAATTATAACAGAAATAAAAACATACATAAAATACATTTCTAATAAAAACCTATATCATGTCCATATAAATAGATATACATATATATTTTTTAAAAAATTATATATGTCCATAAAAAGTACGCTTGGGACTTTTCACTGAAGTGAAAAGGTCATTTGCGTAAATGCCTTCTTTTTAAAAATGGTTTAATGGATGCTCGCTCATTCAAGCCCTTGCCTCTATCAGCCTTTAAGGTAATAATCCAACAAGTTTCTCTATGTCTGTATAAATTCTAAAATCTCCTTCTCTAATGTTAGTGTGAACTAATTCAATAACCCTAAAGCTAAAAGAGTGTTCTGGACCTAACTCACTAATATGTTTGGAAAGGGCATTATTAGCTGACCCCTTCTTTATATTGTACAGATGTTCCCTCATTTGGTCACGTAGAACTCTGTTGGTCTTCCCAACATAAAATGCACTACAGAGTCCACATACTGCAAAATAAACCACATTCATGGACATACAATTGTGGTACCCTCTGAACTTAAAAGATTTGCCCAGATCTGGATGAAAAAATTCTTTTTCAGAATTAATGAAGCAATAAAAATTGCAAGAACCACATGGTCTAGTAAGACCAAACTGACTAGATGTCTTGTCAGCATTCTTGTGACATAATAATCTCTTCAAATTCTTATGATTTCTATATCTGAAAGTAGGGGTTTGACCAACAATGTTACCTATATCATTATTGACCAAAAGTACTGGCCAATATTGTTTAAAGAGATTTGTTATGTATCCAGTATCATTTGAATAGTGTAATGGAATTTTTGTTGATTTAATTCTATTGTTAACCTTAGTGACAATGGTCCTATCATTCTCACCAAAATATGGTTTCGCTCTATTCTCTCTCAAACTGATAAGGTTATCCCATTGTCTATGTAGCTCTGCATGTGAATAATCCCTCTCTATCAAATCCGATCTGATCTGGATCAACTCTGAATGAAAGCCAATATCTGAGGAGTTCATCCTAGATGCTCTCATTCCTTGCCCCTTGACTACATTTTTAAAAACATAGCCTGGGTGCATACTTGTTTTAAACAAAAATGCATTCTGATGACAAGTTTTACGAAACACACCAGTATTAACAATACCTGAATCTAACTTCTGAATATATACATCTAAAAAATCCATCAACTCAAATGAAAATTTATATGTAAATTTCAAACAAGATCAAATTGTTCACTTCTTCAAAAAAATCATTAAAGGCTGATAGGGATCCATGCCATAAAATAAACAAATCATCAACAAAACATTTATAAAACAAAACGTGTTCTTTGAATTGATCTAATGAAAACAAAATACTGTGTTCCCAGTGGGCTAGAAACATGTTGGCGTAGCTATTGGCACACGAAGTGCCCATAGCTACGCCATGTTTCTGTAAAAATATTTGCTGCCCAAAAATAAAAACATTATTATTAAGGACTGTTTCTAAAAGGAAACAAATCAACTCTATCTGTAAATCTGTATATTCACTATATAAATTCAAATATTCTTTAATAAATGAAATACCAAGATCATTAGGCATCATGGTAAATAGCGACTGAATATCCATAGTAACAAATGCTACATCATCTAAATCAGTTATATCTCTTATACAGTCATAAAAATCCATCAAAAACTGTTTTGAATCTTTCAAAACAATAGGGTTCAAGTTAATAATAGGATGTAGGTATTTCTCTACATATAAAGATAGGGGTTCAGTGACCCAACCAGCACCCGCTACTATGGGTCTCATGGGTGGCCTAACCGCATCTTTATGAATCTCTTTAAACAATATTGGCCAGTACTTTTGGTCAATAATGACATAGGTGACATTGTTGGTCAAACCCCTACTTTCAGATATAGATATCATAAGAATTTGAAGAGATTATTATGTCACAAGAATGCTGACAAGACATAGGTTCATAGGTTCATACTAGGCTATCTGCCCTAGGGCATTTATAAGCCTAGTCAGAATGTGTTTGGCTTTCGCCACCCATTTTAAATTTATTTTGTTAAGCCCTTTTTCAAGGTTAGTATACTGTGCCTCTGTCTAACAGTGACACAGAAGTGATACCCGGGGTAAACCTACGATCTCCCATCCACTCATCAAGATTCCTCTTGAAGATTGTCAATGTGGGACACTGCCTAACCTGGACTGGGATTTTATTCCAGAGTGAAGGGAGCCTCTGGGTTATGAATCTGTCCCTCCAGCATGTCCTATTTATTTCAGTGCTGAGGTTCAAGTCTCTCGAGTGCGTAGCTCAATGGGATTTGGATTTTCTGAGGTGCAGCATGTCCATTAATTCCGGGTTGGACATGGCTTTATATGTCAAGCACAGATCACCTCTGAACAGGTGGTATGCCACTGAGTAGAGCTGGAGTTTCTTTAACCAGTCAGCATATGGCATCTGTTTGAGCCCTTTGATCCTCTTGGTGAGGTACTTTTGGGGTCTTTCCAGTTGCTGCAGGTGTCTGGTAAGGTACATCCCAAAAGGGGCATTGTACTCAATTATGGGCCTGATGAGGGATGAGTAAAGAGGCACGATGACCTCCCCTGATCTAGATGTGAATCCCTTCATGATTAGGTGGGCTATATAAAATGTTTTTCTAACCACTTTGGCCACGTGGTTGTCAAATGAGAGATTGCTATCAACTTGGGTCCCCAGGTCCCTAATTACTTCTTCTGTACTTAATGGATTACCACCTATGTGGTAATTTGTGGGCACTTTGTTTTTGCCAAAGGGATGACTATACACTTTTGGCATTTAGCTTGAGGCCATGGCTCTGGCACCAGTTGTCTGTTTCTATGAGGCCCTTTTGGAGGATGCTTGTGTTGGCTGGAGAGTCGATTATGGCACCCAGTTTGCAGTCATCTGCAAACTTGGTCAGCCACAGTCCTTCCGTGTTGGCCTGTACCTCCGAGAAATATATACCGAACAAGAGAGGTCCCAGGACTGAGCCTTGTGGGACACCACTTGTAACTGGTTTGGAGTCTGACATGGCTCCAGCAATTCTAACCATGTGGGTTCTGTCCTTGAGCCAGTTTGCAATCTATCTAGTGACATAGGGGTTTATATTTAAGCTGGTGAGCTTATCTATAATGCCCGAGTGGGGTATTGTATCCAAGGCTTTTGCGAGGTCCAGGTAGGCTGTGTGGACCACCTTCCCCTCGTCAATGGCCTTGGTGACTGTTTCAAATAAATCAACCAGGTTTAAGAGGCAGGATCTGCCCTTAACAAAGCCGAACTGGGTAAGATCCAGTGTCTGTAGGTACCCAATATCTTTATTTATGAGGTCCATGATGATCCTTTCCATAGCTTTGCAGACCAAGCTAGTCAGGCTTATGGGGTGATAGTTTCCAGGATCCGTTGAGGCACCACCTTTATGGAGAGGGACCACTGTTGCTGTACGCCACTCTTTGGGCACATATCCTGTAGTAAGGCTGAGATTGAACAGTAGTTTTATGTTTGGGTTTAGCTCTTCTTGGAGTTCATGTAGGACGCAGCCTGGGACACCGTCTGGTCCCATTGATGCTGTGTTTTTTGCTTTGGAGAGGGCGGCTCTTACCTGACCATCTGAGATGTCAGGGGGGCAGCACTCTGCTGGGATAGATATTTGCCCTTTTGGTGGGGGGAGAGTTTGCGCTGAACCTGTCAGCTAGGATGTTGGCAATGTCTGTGGGTTCAGTGTATTTTTTGTCATTTTAGACTAATTCTGAGCATATCTGGTAATTACCACCCAGGTTCCTAACATAACTAAAGAAAGCCTTGTGATTATCCTTAGTGTCCTGTGCAATTTTTCTCTCAAAGCTGGCCTTAGACAATTTTATGAGTGCCCATAGTTTTTTGCTAATACTGATCAGTGATACCTTCCCTTTTTGGGATTTTGCTCTATCATTTAGTAGCTTCCTCCTTCTATTGTATAGTTTGTTTATGGCTGGGGTCCACCAGACAGGACGTCTGCCTTTGGAGAATTGGGTCTTGGTTTTATTTGGGATCGCATGATCCATGCATTCCTGAAGGTGTTCATAGAATGCGTTTATAAAGGATTCTGCGGTCTGGGTCGTATTTTCCACAGGCCCGGGGGCTTTGAAGGATTCCACCTCGGTTTTGAGGAGTGTGAAATTTGCTTTAGAGAAGTTTTTCACTGTGGTTTTCTGGGCAGGGGGTGGGGTCGGGATGTGAATATCCAGTGAGATTAGTTTACAGTCTGATCTTACCAGTGAGGGATACACTTCTGGTCTGGAGCATAGAGTCCCCATGTTGGTGATGATCAGGTCCAGTATGTTTTCCCCTCTTGTGGGAGTGGTAACAAGTTGTTCCATAGCATTTGAGTTTATAAATTCTAGGAACCTTTGGGCTAGGGTGTTGGAGCTAGAGTAATGCTCCCAGTCTATGTTTGGGTAGTTGACATCGCCCAATATAATGGTGTTTGGAGAGATCTTCATATTTTCCAGTGTTCTCAGAAAGGCCAAATGGGGTTCCTGGGTTTGGGAGGGTGGTCTGTAGCAGGCTATAAACTGGAAGGCAGTTTTACCCACTGTTAGTTGCAAATGGATAGTCTCTGATGCTTTGTGCTTTGCCACCAACTTGGAGGTGTGGGTATCTTTGATGAATATCAATACTCCCCCTTCTTTTGTGGTTCGGTCCAAGTTTTGGGGCTGAAAAGCATGGTATGAGGTATAACCTGGTAGTGCTGGGGTGCTCTTGGGAGTCCTGAACCAGGTTTATGTTATTGCACAGATATCGATGTTCTCCATGCTAAGGAGAGTTTCGAGTGTGTGCATCTTGAGGTTTAGACTTCTGGCGTTGAGTAGCATTACTCTTAGTTTCTTATCCCTTGTGATACCTATGGAGGTGGGTTTGTCTTTTGAGCCTTGCCTAAAAAAGGCACTATGTGGGTAGCAAGAGCCTTTGCCAATATCCGAAAGCCCAGGGGTGACAGGTGCAAGCCGTCCTTAGTGAAGCATTGTGGCTTGTTGAGCATATCATCCCAAGCTGACAGGCATTGGATCCCCTTTGAATGACACCAGTACTTAAGACAATTGTTGAAATTGATCATCTTGTCTTCATATTGTGGCATCATTCTTGGTGAGGGTAAGATGCTACTCAAGGTCAGGGTCATACCGGCCTGGGCTACATGCTCAGGGAGCTTCTTTATGTCTCTTTTCATGTAGTCCAGGGAGGTACATCTCAGGTCATTCACACCAGCATGGACAATGACTGAATCATATTTGTACTTGCCTTGGAGTCACCTGAGTGCTTGTGTTATGTGGCGGATCCTAGCGCCCGACAGGCTGCTCACCATGACCCTCTTCTTGTTCAGCCTGGTGAGCGGGACGTCAGTGTGCCTGACGATAGAGTCACCTATTACAAGTGTATCAGGTGTGTTGTTTAGTCTTAAGGGCTGTGACTGTTCGGCACACTGGCTTTGTGAGATATGTGTTGCACGTGTTTTGTTTTGGGGTAGCAGTTGCTTGGGTGTCTGCTTTGGAGGTCTCTGCTGCTTAGGCAGATCTTTATTTAGAGCCTCCGAGTATGTTTTTGTGTGATTATGTGTTTGGTTTGCTGTTGTGGTAGGTCTATGTGAGACTGGAATTGTAGTGAGTGTGGTTTCCTTCTCCTCCTGACTGGTTATGCCAGTACTGAGTTGAGAGAGCTTAGCCTCCAGTTTGGCTATATGGTTGCATCTCTCACATGTGTTGGAATTTGTTGGGAGGAGGAGAGGGTTGTCTGTGTACATGAGGCAGTTGTAACATTGCCTCAAGATTCCCAGATTCACCAGCTGGACCGGAGAGGAGATTGACAACTGACCTTTGGACATGCTAGAATAATATTGGGAATTCCTTAATAATTGAAAACAAGGGCCAGTGGGGAGTGAGGGTGTAGTGCTTTTAATTTTTAGTGCTGACTTATATAATTGCTTTAGCGAGCAAGTGCCAGGTAACTTAAGTGCAATGTGTTACAGGTAACTTAAATGCAAAAACGACAAACAGTAACTTTCTTACGTATGATTTGTCAATTGATGGATGTTGATTGAGATGTATATATATTCAGTGACTTTTTATTTGTTAGTTGATAGGTCTGAAGAAACTTTCAGTTTGGTCTTACTAGACCATGTGGTTCTTGCAATTTTTGTGGCTTCATTAATTCTGAAGAAGAATTTTTTTATCCAGATCTGGGCAAATCTTTTAAGTTCAGAGGGTACCACAATTGTATGTCCATGAATGTGGTTTATCTTGCAGTATGTGGACTCTGTAGTGCATTTTATGTTGGGAAGACCAACAGAGTTCTACGTGACCGAATGAGGGAACATCTGTACAATATAAAGAAGGGGTCAGCTAATAATGCCCTTTCCAAACATATTAGTGAGTTAGGTCCAGAACACTCTTTTAGCTGTAGGGTTATTGAATTAGTTCACACTAACATTAGAGAAGGAGATTTTAGAATTTATACAGACATAGAGAAACTTGCTGGATTATTACCTTAAAGGCTGATAGAGGCAAGGGCTTGAATGAGCGAGCATCCATTAAACCATTTTTATAAAGAAGGCATTTACACAAATGTCCTTTTAACTTCAGTGAAAAGTCCCAAGCGTACTTTTTATGGACATATATACTTTTTTTAAAATATATATGTATATCTATTTATATGGACATGATATAGGTTTTTATTAGAAATGTATTTTATATATGTTTTTATTTCTGTTATAATTTTATATAATTTTGTTCCTAATATTATGTTATTATGTTTATATGTCTTTAAGAATCTGTCTTGACGTATGATTTGTTAATTGATGGATGTTGATTGAGATGTATATATATTCAGTGACTTTTTATTTGTTAGTTGATAGGTCTGAAGAAGCTCCTTAGCGAAAGCGCTTACCTCGTTCACAATAAACCTGTTTTTTGTACTAGTTCGTATATTGACTTTAATACCTGTTACTTAGATATACGGAGAGTCATATATTTTGCAGTTTCCTGCCTTTATGTGTTGTGACGTTGCCTGGTAGCTCCGTAGTTATTTCTTTGCTTGATTACGTATCTATTAATGCCACACTTTTTGAATGTTGCATACATTTTTTGTAAATGATAATCATGTCAATCTAGCCCCCCCATTGATGTTCTGTTGTCTTTTAAGTACATTATAATCTCCCATGATAGTTTATACCTCTTCTACAAATGCTAGAAATGCTGTCATCATCTGCCTGATTAACCCTATTTTTGTCATAGGTGACACGTAAACTGCAACTACTGACATCCAGCGACCAATCATATAGCCCTTAGTAGTTGTGTAAGCAAGTCCACCAGACACTCCTCAATATTAAATATTATTGCCTTATGCAATAAAAGTCTCCTTATCTTACCCTGATTATAGCTGCAACGGGGGCTGACCTTATACCCATGTTTGTGCAGTTTGTTTTGCCCTTTTCCATCTAGATGAGCCACTTACAATGTTACTATCAAAGGCCAGTGTTTCTTAATGAGAGAGAGAGAGAAAGAGGGGAAGAGAGAGTGAATGAGGGAGAGACAGTGTGTGAGAGAGATAGAGAGAGTGTGAGGGAGAGGAAGTGAGACAAAGAGGGTAGAGAGAGAGAAAGAGTGAGAGAGGAGAGAGAGTGTGAGACAGAGAATCAAAACTCAAAAAAGTCATTCAACTTTATTGTCATTCAACCATACATAGTATGCAGCTGAATTAAATTTCATTCCTCCAGGCTCATGCACGAAAAAACAGAAACCCAACAACAAATAAGCAAGAAGCAACAAAAATACATATATACAGCAACAGTGAAAAAGAGCCAACCAAAGATCAAGAAGCTTTGAAAACCAAACACAATTCATCTCCCATGCATCACCATCAACATATACATCCCAGTCTTTTCCTTTGACCTTCCTCTCAGCTCCAAGGACCTTACAACCACCACTACTTGTAGGCCTGAATGGCCACACCATCACCAGCAACATCCAAGCCTAAGTCCTTCCTTCTGACCCTCCTTTTGACCACATATCTTGCGACCACTGCTACTTGCAGGCCAGAATGGCCACATAATCACCAGCACTAACCAAGCCTAAAGTCCAAATTCCTTCCTTCCAACACCTCTGACCCTTACAAGCCACCATCCAGACCATCACCGTTTACATTTTCTGACAACTGCTACATCCCAATAAAAGTAAATACAGTCCCGTTAAATCCATGGATTCCACTTCCCACACTCCTCATCAGTTCATCTCACCACTGCAGGCCCAAACTTCCACCACTCCAAATGTTTCCAAGAAACAGGCAATAATTTCCAACTAGGATACCAGCGGACCAACAGACACCATAAACATCGCCGCCACAACATCCTGCAACTCGACCGAAAAAAGCGACTCACCAGCTGAAGAAAAAAATCGCAAAAAAAAAAAAACACAAAACAAAAAGTGCACCATGGGAGCCAAAGATGCCATTGCCATACAAGGATGCCACCATCTTGCCATAGAGAGAGTGAGAGAGAGAGGGAGGGAAAGAGAGTATGAGGGAACGAGAGTGAGAGAGACAGAGCAAGAGGAAGAGAGAGAGGTGTATCACAGATGACTGGAAAATAAGTATTCTAGTGACAGTTTATTAGAGCAAGGGGATGTTTACCACTGCAGACAATACAGAACTATCAAACTTATGATACAATGCATCAAAACATTGGCATGGATGATTAACAAATTAATATGCAAAGAATAAGATGGGAGATGAGCTTTAAGAATTCAGATCAGGATGCAGCACAACTAATGACATTTGCAACGAGACTGTTACTGCAGAAGAAGTTGAGAATGAGGAATGAGTCCAAGTAGGCATTCCCAGTCAGGAAGAAAGTGGGCAGTCCTGGTAGAATTAGTGCAAGCTATGTATAGAGCTCCCAGTGACGATAAAGGAACAGGCCTCAGTCTCACATAAGGGCTCCCAGTGGGAGTGGGTGTGCATCAGGGCTCAGCTCTAAACTCACTGCTGTTCATACTGGTAAAGCATTACATTAGCAATCAAGTCATAATGGTTATATCAACAAAGCTGCTGAATGCAGATGACGTGGCATTACAACCAGACTCTGAACTAGAACTTCAGCAAATGGCAAGAAACTGGAATGCAAAACTGAAGGCACACGGGATGAAAATGAGGCCAAGCAAAACAGTGATCATGGCAGCAAGTGGGAGAATCACAGGCAGTTTAAGATGGAGATAGAAGTTAAACAGTGGAGCAAGTTAGCAGCTTCAAGTGTTTGGGAGGTGTGGCCCAGGTGAATGGGAGGCTGAATGAAGAGGTTAAAGCTAGAAGGGCTGCAGCTAACTGGTGGAATGTGTCCGCGGTAGTGCCCTACAAAAGAATGACAAAGAAGCTGAAAAGTGAGGTGTACAGAACAGTGGGGTGACTTGTGCTTCTGTATGCATAGAAACCTGGACAGTGAAGGCAGAGCAGTTAAGGAAGCGTGAGGTGATGGAACTGAGGTATCGGAGTTAACTAGTAGGATGTACACTGTGGGTCAGATGAAGAAATGACAAAATCACAGCAGAGACAACATATCCTCCGTTGCAAAAAAGGTCAAGGAGAACAGATTAAAGTCGTCTAGTTGCTTGCACCACCTTAGTATTGGGTGCTAACCCTAACACTAACAGTGCCCCTTCCCTTAGCTCTAACTGTGCACCTTATCTTCATTAAAACCTTCCTGTAACACTGCCACCACACAAAACACACCTGGACATACAACCATTCACAAACACATGCAAACAACACTATATCTACCACTAACCTAACCCTGACTCTAACCCTAAAATACACAAACTCACACACACAAACATACAATACCTGTTCCGCACTCATGCCAGACCCTAATCTTAACTTACTGCCTCAACATTACATAACATTGAGATTTCCATTGCTCAGCTCTATATATATATATATATATATATATATATATATATATATACATAGATATATAGCTAGATAGATAGATATAGCTCTCTCTCTCTCTCTCTCTCTCTCTATATATATATATATATATATATATATATATATATACACACAGACACACACACACACACACACACACACACACACACACACACACACACACACACACACACATATACAGCTACTGAATAGAGAGTTGTGTATATACAATGAGATATTAGCCTGTGGCTGTTTGTGTGCAGGTTTTATCATGATGGCTCTACAACAGAGCATGCACCTACCATGTTTATTTCTGTAATACAATGATATCTATTACTGTACTGCTCTGAACAACTGTGTTGATGCAAGCATTGGTCGTACTACATAACTGCTGTGCAACTGAGGCTTCACATAACTGAGCAGAGCTGTGCACTCCACAATTTGGCAGTACAGTAAACTCTCAGTTAACCAGAACTGAAGCAACCAGAACTCTCAAGCAACCAGAAAAAAAATGAAGAAATACAGTACAATTTTCATGTGCTGCATTTTCTGCCCCGGAGAAACATACCTTACGTTTTTAGAGTTTTGGAGTGTTAAAAATGAAGCTAGGAATAAATTCCCTCTCTCCCCAAACTAAGAACAAGTCAAAACAAACAAATAGTATAGAGTACAGTATTAGTCAGGCCAATTTTTAATAGTAACTCTCAAGCAACCAAAAACTACAGTTATCTGGCATCTACCAATCCCCATTGGTGCTGTTTAACTGAGAGTTTACTGTATCCCAGTATGTACTTATAATACAGCTGTTGCTACATGGCATTACCATAGATCTACATAAGTCATACATGGATGTGTAGCTCTTCTTTGTGAATCCCAGCCAGAAATTCACAAATAATCACAAAAGTCTAACAACACTCTCTGTCTCTACTGAATAGCCACATTATTAGTATTTGAATTAACTGTAAATGTAAGCATTTATCATTTTGATAAATATAATGAAATAATTAAAGTTAGATAAATACATAACACATTGGAAAGTCTTTTATTCACTTACTGCCAAATCTTGTTAAGAATTCTGAATATTTGGGATTACTAAACGTAAACAGATATAACATGTAGTGAATGCCTAAACCACAATCTAAGTGACAATCAGTTTCACGTCATTATTGATATAGCATGTGTCACTAATCACTTCAGACTATTTCATTTCCATCACAGAATTAAAATATTCATGTTTCAAATCTTTGAATGACAGATCACTCATTGCATAGCACTGCTTTCCTGCTTTCGTTTTAACTAAAGTCAAATATTATAATTCAGTACATAACCTGTTGAGCAGTTTTATGTATAATGCTGTATATAGCATTGCTTTCCTGCTACTTAAGCACAGAAAGCTAATTATTTAAAATTAGTATATACGCTTTTAATCAACAGCTTTATGTATAATTCTGATAGTGCGCAATAATTTTGTAAAACAGTTAGTTACCATTTAATAAGGAAAGTATAGCTCTGTAAGATGTGACAGTAACAGCAGATGTCTGACAGTGGTCACTGTTGGAGTAGTATCTATAGGAGTCAGCACAGGTTGACATCCCCTCGTCAAAGTTTACACCTAGAGTACTGCTTATACAAGGACAAAGACCAGTGGCCTCCGAATTCAGAGATGCGCAGTTCAGAATTCTTCTGTGAAGCCAGTGGTTAATATACATATCTATAGAATATGTATCTGGACAGGCAGGTGTTTAATTCTACCAAAGTGCAGTATGTAACAGAAGAGTATCAGGCAGAATTGGCCTACCGAAGAGATCTGATATATACAATCAGGGTTGGGGGATGGCATAATGGTTAAGGAATTTACCTACCAAACGCAAGGTACAAGGTTTGACTCTCAACTTTGAAAAAGGAAGATGGCTAGTCTTAAAATGGTCCATGTCACTCATCTGGTCAGGAAAAAAACTAATGAACATTCATAGGTTTGGTTCAAACAGCTTTGTTACACACAAACACATCAGAAAAGAGGCTTTGTAACTTAAACGTATAAACAGACTGCCACACTCATACATGTAAACACTCTGGCTGTTCTCAGAATGGCACTGCTGTCTGCACGTGCTCAGTATTTATATGCACGTGCCTACATCCGGAAATGCTTCCCAAAGGTACATTCACACGGTCTGATCTACATCCTCCTTCTTTGAGAAGCGATCCATATATATAATGACAGTATTCAATTGCATGCAATTTACAGAAATGTTCTTGTGACATGCAATTATACAGAACTAATTATTTGACATGCAGTCATACAAAATTAGACACATATAAAACAATCATGTCCAGGATGCTGTGTATTTTACACTAGGTCTGGAAATATGATCTGATCGTGTAACATAAAAGTCAGCACTGGATCTAGCAACAGGGACTGTCTTCAAGGAATGTTCAACTTTGGGGATAACTGGGACATCATCAGGAATGGAAATGGATACTGTGACATGTTTTTCGGTATGAACATTGCCAAGGTTGCCCTGAGACCTAGAGTCTGTATCACAGGTACGATGCTGTGATATTGTTTCTGAAACAGGAAGATGTCTCTAGTTTCCCTTGTACTCTATACACTCAGATTCCACAAAGTCCACTTGGCTCGGCACATACTGTATACCTTTCACTTGACCAATTTGATCAAAGCCTTTCGCCATTTGCATCCTTGCTATCTCTCCTTTTTTTAATGGATGAATAAATCTGTTAATTTTATCATAGCTGGACATCTGAAATGAACGCTTCTTAAAAATTTGGGCTTTGATTGCTTTGTTGTTTTTAGCATTAGGCACCAACAAACTAGAACTGGTAGGCAATGTTGTTCTGGTCTGCCTAGATAGAAGTCTTCGAGCAGGCAAGTCTAGTACATTGTCATGGGGTATATTTCTGAGGCTGGGTAAATTCAAGAAGATATCGGTATTGTCACACTTTGACCTCTATAGTAATTGCTTTGCACTCTGTACTGCACGTTCAATAAGGCCATCTGACTGAGGACATTCAGGACTGCTAGTAACATGGATAAACTCCCACTCTTCAGCAAATTCCTGACACAATTGACTGGTAAACTGGGTACCATTGTCAAAAATAACTTTGTGTGGACTACTATGGAATGAGAAATTATGTTTTATCTTAGTAATAACAACACTGGATGTTAGGTTAGGTAGCAAATCAATCTCAAACCAGTTCAAATAAGAGTCTACAAACATTAGGTAATGCTCATTGTTCCACTCAAATATGTTAGTGGCTACTGTTGACCAAAGTAGTTCAGGAATTTGGCTTAGCTGAAGTGGCTTTTTTTGCAAATGTGACTTAGTACTGTTGCACACTGAATAAGAAGAAAGCATTTTATCAATATCTTTCACTAGAGAAGGCCAAAATACTAGTCCTCTCACACTTTTATTTGGTAGAATCGGAACCTGGGTGGCCATGATGCAAAATCTGAATGCATTCACTCTTTAAGGAAGTAGGAACAATGACTTTTGGACCTTTGAAAATTATACCATCTTCTATCAGCATCTCATCTCTGTATGGAAAATAAGTTTACACTTCAGGAGGTATACAGGATTGCTTTGATGGCCATCCAACATTGATGAGGTGGTTGAGAGATGATGATCAGAGACTGTAAGTAGAAAGTTTGTCAAGTAAGAATTGGTGAGAAACAGTGTTGAAAGCTTTCGACAAATCCAGAAAAATAGCTGAGACTATTTATCCCTTATTTTTGATGTGATGAATAGAGTCATGAAAACTATTAAGGCTGTGTTAGTACTGTGTTTAGGTCTGAATCTGTGCTGGATGTGGGATAGAAAGTTGTTAGTGGTTAGGAGATGTAGGAGCTGTTGGTGAATACATTTTTCTAAGATTTTAGCTATGGGTGGGAGGATGGCAATGAGGCAGTAGTTGGAGATATCTGTAGATGGACCACTTTTGTGGAGGGGAATGATGTGAGAGATTTTCCAGAGGTGAGGTAGATACTGTTCATAGGTAGAATGATTGACAAGGATAGAGATAGGATAGGCGATGGATGGGGCTGATAGTTTTAATATATATATATATACATATATATATATATATATATATATATATATATATATATATATATATATATATATATATATTAATATCTGACAGGACTGGATATAACATGTGCCTCACTGACTTGCTTCTCAACATTGTTGACTGGGCTGCCCATCTTTCCTCCTATTAAATTTAGATTATTATTTATATGTTCATTCAATGGGACACTGTGTGGCAAACTATGACCTTGTTTTTTTTTTTTTGACTGTAGCAATTTAACATTTCCAGTCTTCAGAAGCCATTTACAGATTAACTAGTTTTGTCTACAAACCAAGTTTACCATTATTGTTTCCAACTTCATTTGGTCTGATAACGGCTGGGTACAAGGTGAACACCCAGTGACTTTTACTATACCTTAAACTTAAAGACCCTGTGCATTAAAAGTTTATCTCACCTAAACTACTTCTCTTAGGGCATTCAGCCTTGAACTGCATTCAGCTAAAGGAATCTATTATCTCTGTTTACTTGATTTTGTTAAAAAAATTTGGCTTCAGCTTAAACCTATGACATGCAAGAAGTAAGAATAACTGAAAGTGCATTATCACATGGGTCACATTGATGATGTCAAGGTAGTTTCTTTGTGCTGGCAGAGAAAGTTCACTGTTAATGAGGAGAGTTGTTCTACTACTGAAGTTCTTGTTGGCATTTTAGACTACTTTGGCACACTCTTAGTAACATATGTGCAATAAAGTCTTTGAGTTCAAGAGAAAATGTGAATCAGGACAGCAATTCTATTGTGTAGCATCATCTGTACTACAGTTTCACCTCCTGTAGAGGTGGATTAACTACAGAACTTTTAAAATGGTAACTCTCCCCCAACATACACATACATACACTTTGGGAACCTTGAAGAGCCTGTATGTTCCTGTTTGTAATGAATGTTACACCAGTACTGACCTATATGAAAAAAACATTTTATGTTACAAATAACACACAATGTGATATCTAGCTTAATGCTTACCACTTACTATTGTAACGACCAGAGCATAGTAAACTAATTAAACTATTAGCCAAGTTATATCATAAGATAATATCAGTTCTGGCATTACCATTCTTGGGAAAGCAACATCTAGCAATAACCTTTGGGAATGTTTGGGATTATCAGAATGTACCAGAGAATCATCAGACAACCTATGCAGAAGATTCTATAGGAATAAGAAGTGTATTAATTGGCTCTCTGAGAGAACAGCTGATGCATGGAACAAACTACCAAATTACATTAAAGCTAGCACTAGTTTAGATATTTCTAACAATGTAACCATGGTCAAGTATTTTGTGCTGAAGTGTCTAGTACTTAGGAGACCATGTTTAATGCCAACCACTCATTCTTAGTCAAACTAAAGTTCAGTAGGAAAATTGTTATTTTGAGATTTATAGCTGAGTGCTAGGCTACCTACCCCGATGGGCTATTTTAAGCCTAGCCAATAACCTAATGTCAGAGTCAAACCCTGAATCCTGTGTTAAAGTGAAAACCTTAACTATTATGCTAAATCCACTTCTAGAACTGCTTTATTTCTGATGGCCAGAAACCTCGAAAGAATCCTAGTATAACAGTAACATCATTTCTAGTAGATTTTAGTATTGTCATTATGCAAAGTTACTGTACTCTAACCATAGTCAACAGGAAAGATAATCCACTCAACAGACACAAGACATTTTATAATATTTGTCAGATATTAAGAGAGGGAGTCATATGAATTCATATTCACTAAAATCAATTAATTAATGCAAATTCACTTGCAAAATTTGATTCTGAAAACAAAATTTGACCTTAGCATTTTGGGGAAAGTCACACCTATACCTCCCAAACATAAATATTCTAATTCTGATAATGTGTAGCATAGCTGATCAACATTTGCTGCTAGAGCTACTGATTCAAACTGTTTCATAGGTTCATAGTTTGTACTAAGCTAACCGCCCTTGCGAGCCATTTTAAGCCTAGCCAGTTATCCCTTGTGAGACTCAAACCCTGCACCTTGTGTTTGTAAGACAAACACCTTAGCCATTAAACCACCCTCCCAACCCTTTATAATAACTGACAGTGTAATGAGCAAAACATTCATTAAAACACATTTAAGTAATTAATCACAGACCCACTTGATTGCTTTCTGTTCAAACTGCATTAAAAGCAAAAAGGAAAACAAATAAACTGTACCCCCCATATTTCTTCATTTTACTATGATTTCTTCTTAAGGAACTCAACTGGTATAACAAATACTTCAACCCACAATTGCTTGTTCAATTAAATTGTGTGGATTATATCAAAAAAGTAAAACAGCCTTATGTGGGTTTGTTGTGTTTCCCAGAAATCAATGGACACAATTCATGAATCACCAGATAGTTGTAAACACTGCCCTACCCAAATGCAACTTACCAGCAAAACGACCCTTTAGCTGATATCTAGCCATTTTATTGTAATGCTATCCATAAGCTTTCAGGTTGATCAAAGCATAAAAATGCATGTGGAGTTATGGCACAGAACAGTATCAATGGTGACTCTTTCATTAGTCCTAGAAAGGAAATCATTTTGTTACCATTCAGTGTTTCATAATTAGCATGACAAGGATTAGCTCAAGAGTTCATCTACACTTGTAGGATGGCACACCTCACATACATGCAATGTTAATCCTGATGATTTTCTTCTTTTATGACGTGGTTTAAAAAGTAACTTTCCAGGAATAAATTACATATTGTTACAGCAGTTGTCATCATAACCTGCTGCTTAAAAGGTAGAGCAACCCTGATTAAATTGTATTTGTCCTCCACAAAATACAGTAATGTTGTATTAGTTTATGGTTTCTCTGACAAATATTATACACATGTTCCCTGTCATAATTCTAAGAAATATCACAGCCCACACACGCACACACACATAGTTGCCTATCCTTTATAACAAATAACTTGAAATAACCTCACTGCTGTCACAAAGATAAATCCCTCACTTCTTTACAACTGAAACTGCCCTACTAAATGTTGACAATGCAGCCAACAACTAATATGAAAGAGAGTAAGAGTACAAAAGGAGGCTGAGTATGTAACGGCATGGACTATATGTTACATAACAAAGCCATTATCACCTCATGACATAACTAAACAGGTAAAGCCCCTAGAGAGAGAGCGGCATGCAGCTCATACCATGATGCTGACGTTGGTAAAAGATGACTCTGGCATCTGATGTCTGAGTATGATGAAGAAAGAATTCTGTATATTAAAACAAAATGTAAAAAAAGAAAAATGCAAAATATACATCTAGCAGCATTTTAAGTGCACTTTGTGATTGTAGCTAAATGAAAGAGCTTCACAGATTGCCTAACATGAACTGACTTGTAATTTTGCTGTTACTTTTTGCAGTCTATGTTCACTTCTATAAAAGAAGATCAGGGCAAAGTACTCAGCAAACTTATATACCAATAATACGTTATTTGAAAACTACATCAGATGAGTACAAATGGCATTTCACACATCTCAAGGAAACAATTGTTTAAATAACCTTGATGTTCCCTTGGAATCTAAAGTACTATGTGCTTTACTGTTCAGATGAAAGAATAGAGTGTGTCAAAAATGTATCTTGAAATATTTGTTTCACTTGACTAAATATTACAAAAATCTGCTGTTGAATATCTTTACTTCTGAATTAATTTCAACACAAAAAAGTTTAAGGTTTTGTTGTTATCTCTATACATATTCTAGGGATTTTTTATGTGTCTTAGTATTTTCCCATAATCATGATAACTTAAGTTTTTGACTTAAGAAATCTGTAGAGATCCATGTGAGAGAGGACAGACAAATCTCTTTGTGAGCCCCACATAATTTGAGACAAGCTCTGATATTCCAACAGCTGGATGCTGAATGATCTGAATTATTTCTGTTATTGCTTTGTTGGAAAGACCTTTTTGTACATCTTTCATTATAATACCTTTCCTTTTTGGCCTTCATAGGTTCATAGGTATATACTAAGCTAAGCTGGGACATTTATAAGCCTAGCCATGCAATCCAACCTAATGCATCAGAGTAGCATGGGTGTTTATTAAGAGCAGGCGTGTTAGTTAGGGTCTCTATTATTTTAGCGAAAGCAATGAATTCCAAAAACTGTTTAGTCAAATGTCATTACGCAAAATTGGCAAAATACTGAAAGCACAGAACAGAGATTTTTTTTTTTCCTAGGGAAAAAAAATCACTGGGCCATTTTTGGGACTTTGCCATTTCTTCCACTGTGGTGCAATCTTGGAGTTTGTATATTTAAGTAGGGTGTGTGTGTGTCGGGGGGTGAAGCCCCCCACTTTATTTTGTGTTTTGATTTTTTTTTTTTTTTTTTAAGGATCAGCGATTTTATTTCCTGGGAAGAAAATCTTTGATCCATGTGTTCGACATTTTGGGTTTTCAGGGACTGTTGGTCGATTATATAGCATTCACAATTCAGTGCATTTGCTTATATAATATAGACCTTGCTAGTTATGACATTTCTAGAGGTTATGAGGCAGTATGTTACTTTGGGCATTACTGTATGCCTCTATCAGAGACATGAGTGCAAGACTTGGAGTGAATTTCTGATTTCCCATCCGTTGGTCAAGGTTACACTTAAATGGGGTTAGGGAATGGACTGTGCTTCACATGGATGAGGAGCTGTTACAGAGTATGGGGATCCTCTGAGACACACATCTGTCCTGACAAAATGTCTTATGTCACTAGCCAAATTGAAATCATTGAATCTAATTCTGATGCTGTCCATTTTGCAAATGTGCAACATTTCCATCAGAGCTGGCACGAGGAAAAGACACACCGATAAACACCTCATCTGTCTGCAAATGTGTAACAATATCCTGCTATTTGCTTTACTGATACCTTTACTATGACTGTTTTTTATACCTGCAAAGTATATTTTATTTTAAGATGATTTTATTTTCAAAGATAAATATCTTAGGTTATATTAACATTCAAGGTTTAACGTGCAAGTAGTAGCCATTCACTGTTAGTTTTACTGAATGAACATAGACCCAATAAATATTTATCCCATTGTGTTTTCATATTTATATGCCAAGACAGAATTGAACCATATAAGTATAATTTTAGGGTATCCCACTCATCAATCTCAGATGCACATTTGATTAAATTTACATTTATATAGGACTGAATTTCAGTATTAAAATGTGTTTTAAATTGTTTAAATTATTTACATGAGATGGAATTTTGCTAATAGAAAAATAAGTTTTGCATTCATCATCACTTCAAAGGTAATTGTGTTATGATTACATAATGGACATGAGACAACTTTATCTTTGTCTAGTTTTGTTATTGCATTCATTTATTCATTTTATTGTGTTACGTTTAAATAAAATAAATAAATAAATTCATTATTGTGGCACTTGAAACATATACTCTGTCAATCCTAAACTGAATAATGACAAAAAAAATGTAAAGCTAGCTGCCAGTGTCAAATCATTCAAAGCTCAACTTCATTAAAACATCAATTTATTAAATCACACACATAGATTAAGCACTTTCACTCAAAACTCATCTGGACTTCATCAGAATCAAAATTTACAAATCCATAACACTCTCTTTTTATACAAGTATATGTGTCAGTACATTAATTAAAAAAAAATAATAATTCATTAAGTTTAAAGGAAAAGGTGAGTGCATTTAAAGGGCCAATACCTACAAGAGCTTCAGCAACACAGATACTGGTAAAATAATGCTAATATTTCATTAAAATCTCATAAATAAATACGTTACTTAATATAAATATTTTAGTAATTAAAAAATCTAAAGTAATATGTCATAGCTTTTTTCATAATTTGTTAAAACTCATAACCAGTAGGGTTATGTCATAATATTCTTTCATAATGTGTTAGATCTCATAACAAGTAGAGGATGTATTGAGAAAATGTCATTTATACTGGGCTACTTTGTGGCATATTCCATGAATTAGCTGGATGAACGTGCTTAATCTGTGTAATAAATGTTGTCTGGGAACTACAGTATTTTCTTGGACTCTGCTTTGCTGTATTGTGTCAAATGCTTTGGCCAGGTCAAGATAGGCAGTGTGAACAATTTTGCCCTCATCCATTGCTTTGGTGACCTTCTCAAAAAAGGTCCACCAGGTAGAGTAGGCATGATCTGCCCTTGACAAAACCAAACTACGTTGGATCTATTGCCTGGAGATTTACTATCGATCATCTCCATGATAATTCTTTCCATGGCTTTACATATAAAACTAGTGAGACTTATGGGTATGTAGTTTCCAGGGTCTGTAGATGGCCCACCTTTGTGCAGAGAGGGATGACTGTTGCCTTTCTCCATTCATGAGGCACACAGCCTGTTTAGAGGCTACAGTTAAATAGTAATTCCAGAGGCTCTGATAGGTCATGTTTCATGCTATTTAGAATGAATCCCGGCATTTTGTCTGGGCTCGTTCATGCAGTGTTCTTGATCTTAGAGAGAAAATTAAGGACCTGTTCCCTAGTGATAGTAGGGGGGAGTTATATTTGATGATATTTCCTGAGGGAAGGTTGAGGGGGAGAGAGGGGTAAAGTTGGAGATGAATTTATCAGCTAGTAGGTTTGCTATATCTTCCAGCTCTGTATAGGTGGCTCCATTTACAATGAGTTCTGCACACAATAGTGTATTGCCTTTGAGGTTGCGGACATAGCTATAGAATGCTTTGTGGTTGTACTTGGCCTGGGAGGCCAAACTTACCTCAAGTTTGGCTTTGGTAGACTTTATTTGTCATCTGTGTTGCTTGTTTAGTTTGATGAGAATGCTTTTATCCTGCTGGGTGTTGCACCTCCTGATTTTTGACAAGATTTGCTTCCTCCTGTTATACAGCCTATTGATTTTGTGATTCCATCAGGGTAGTTTGTTTTATGATTTAGTTCTGTACTTCTTTGTTGTAGGTGCAACTGCCTTTATGCAGCTATTAACATGCTTGTTTAGGTTTCTGTGAACAGTTCTGCATAGGCAGAAGTTTTTTCTGGGTTTATGGGGCTTGAAATTTTGCCAGGTTCTCACTTAATAGCAGGAGTTTAGCCTTAGAATAGTTCCTGACTATACCATGTTTCTGCTGGTGGTCCAGGTTTTATTTTTACTTCAAAGGAGATGATTTTGTGGTCTGACCTTACCAGGGAAGGCATTACACTAGGGGGTGTTCAGCACTCTCTCATATTAGTGAGGAACAGATCCAGTATGGTTGCCCCCCCTGGTTGGTGTGTTGACTATCTGGTCCATGGAGTTTTTTTTTACAAAATCCAGGAATCTCTGTGCATGTCCATTTGATGTCGTATAGGATTCCCAGTTAATAGTGGGGTACTTAAAGTCACCCATGAATATGGTATTGGGTTGGATGGTTAGTGTTTCTAATAAGTTTAAATGCATGGTATGGGTTTCCTGAGTCATAGAGGGGGACCTGTAGCTTGCAAGGAACTTATCAAACAAAGCATAGCATCCATTTAAGACAAAAACACACACAATTGTAAGACCCAATTAAAACTCTATAACAATTTCTAAGAAGTGGTATAGAGAAACAAATAATTTTAGTTATCAGTATTTCAACCCAGCCACTGGGGATGTACAAGCCAGTGCATTTCTTTGTGCCAGTCCCAAGCCCTGATAAATGGGGAGGGTTACGTCAGGAAGGGCATCCGGCATAAAAACTTTGTCAAATCATACATGTGGACAACAGTACAGATATACATACCAGATCAGTCGAGGCCTGGGTTAACAATGACTGCCACTAGTACTGTTGGCCAACAAGGTGCTGGCAGAAATTGAGCTATTGATTTTGTGATTCCATCAAGGTGGCTTGTTTTATGAGTTAGTTCTGTACTTCTTCGTTTTAGGTACAGGTGCCTCTATGCAACTATTAACATTCTTGTTTAGGTTTCTGTGAACAGTTACCAGGGAAGGCATTACACTAGGGGGTGTGCAGCACTCTCTCATATTAGTGAGGACCAGATCCAGTATAGTTGCCCCCCCTGGTTGGTGTGTTGACTATCTGGTCCAGGGAGTTTGTGTTTACAAAATCCAGGAATCTCTGTGCATGTAAGAGTGAAAGGGAAGGTCTACAAGAGGGTAGTGAGACCAGCTATGTTATATGGGTTGGAGACAGTGGCATTGACAAAAAGGCAGGAGTCAGAGCTGGAGTTGGCAGAGTTAAAGATGTTAAGATTTGCACTGGGTGTTACAAGGGTGGATAGGATTAGGAACAAGTATATTAGAGAGTCAGCCCAGGTTGGAAGGTTTGGAGACAAAGCCAGAGATGCAAGATTACATTGGTTTGGACATGTGCTGAGGAGGGATGCAGAGTATATTGGGAAAAAGATGCTAAGGATGAAGCTGCCAGATAACAGGAAAAGAAGAAGGTCTAAGATAAGGTTTGAAATTTGATGTATTAAGAACTCTGTATGCATTACACTGTGTCTATCTGTTACTTCTCTGTTCTAATGTTTTAATATTTTGTACAACTGTCTTGTTGAAATGTGTAGCTTTTCTCCCTGGACCTTTGCTGAAAAAAGAATTGTATCCAGTCGGACTTTCCTGGTAAACAAATGTAAAATAAAATAAATCAATAAATTAGTGGAGGTGTGGCCAAGATTGTGAGCAGTTAACAGCACTGTGTTTTAGCTCTGCTTCATTTTAACATCTCTGATGGGATTTTTACTGAAAAACTCAAACAGAACATTTCAAAATGTAATGGATTTATAGTTAAAGAACTGCTGACAAAACAAGTTTGAAACATCTTAAATAGCTTTTTCCTGTCAAGAAAACCAGAAAATACTAAATGTCTCAGAATGAGCCGCTCTACGCCCAGTGTACAGGACAGTAGTATAAAAAGGACAAACAGGCTATATTAAGCAATGTCAGTGAGTTATCTGTGAAGATAAATAAAGCAGAAAGCAAAATGGGCAATATTAAAGAGGAACGTAAAAAACAAGTTGAAGTGCTGAGTGAATTTCTTAAACAACAATCATCACAAATCTCAAGTATAGAAGAGGCAATGACTGATTTTGATGGAAGACTACTTGAAAATGAGAATAACATTGGATTTCTTCTGAAACAAAGAACTTATTCCAGGATAAAACAGAAGATTTAGAGAACAGATCTAGAAGAAATAGCATCAGGATTTCCAGGATTCCTGCAAAAGAAGAGGGAGACATTATGATTCAATTCCTTAATACCTGCTGCATAAAACTTTGAACCTGCCTGAAGCTTTTTCCATTTATGTTGAAAGGGCACATAGATCACTTTCCAGCACATCTTGAAAAAAAACCCCACATATTCACCTAGGTCAGTGATTGTAAGATTTTTCTCAAGTCACGATAAGGATTTCGTTTTAAAAGCAACAAGGACTAATTATCCAGTTAAAATTAAAGACAACATTATAAGATTTGACAATGACTATTCAACATTAGTTATATCAAAAAGAAAATCATATGTGTCACTTGTTAAAAGCTTAAAGAAAAACAATATTAAAACATAAATCTTGTTTCCAGCAAAAATAAGGATTCACCATACAGAAGGAAAGGAGATGTTTAACACTTTGGGTGATGCAATGGACTTTATACAGAAAAATAAAATAGAAATAATTGACTGGAATCTATCAAAATTTCTAATGCTACAAGGGATGGATGGTCATTAAAAGACAAAAACAGTAAAAAACTGAAGAACAAATGAAAATGAATGCATTTCATGGTAATAAATGTTTAGTAACTTAAAGTAGTGCTTGAAAAGTAAGGACGGGTGCTAAATATTGCTTTTTATAAGACAAATCATTTAGTTTTTCTTTCCCTATTCATATGGTTACTAATTCCTGTTTTAATATAATAAAGATTAATGCTTTTAGCTATATATGAAATTGAAGCTATTTTCATTTAAAGTGTAAGTGGTTAAACCATTCATATTATTAAAAGTTAATCATTTATATGATTAAGTTTTTAAGTGTCATGCTTTTTGATATTTCAACATGATTTAGTAATGCACTATTAAATATAATACTAGAAACACAAAATGAAACTAAAGGGGCATGTTACGTTACATCATAATTCACAAAATGTGGCTGCTTACATATATAAAGAGAATATGGGAATGATATTAAATATTCAGTGCTGCTAAGACTTTCTCACAAGCTTAATTTCTGGTATCATTCCAAGGGGATTCAGTACCTGACAGCCTGGGAAGATATGATCGACAAACCATGATGCTTAGCCAGAAATGTATCTGTCTCACCTGGAGTTCAGGCTTCTACCAAAGGCTCTTGCCTCTCCCATAGTGCCTTTTTTAGCAAAGTCATAAGCACCGAATTACCAACATGAAAAATTCTTATAAACTAAATTTAAACATGCTGCTAAACGCCAGGAGTCTTGGCATGAAATTGCACTATTGCTGGAGGATGCTGACATTTGTAGTCACTGAAACCTGGTTCAAAGCTGTGGAGAGCACCCCAATCTTACCAGGTTACTCATCCTACCATACTTTCAGACCCCAAATGGAGGACTACAAAGCTAAAGGAGGTGGAGTTTCAATATTTATCAAAGACATACATGCCTCCAGGCTGGTCAAATGGTATGACGCACAGGAGACACTCCAAGTGCAGTTAACTGTTGAAAAAACACCTATTCAAATCATAGCTAGCTTCACATCCCTAACCATAACTCAAGACGTACACTCCACCTATCTGGACCTACTTGAATCCATCAAGATTCAACCCTCTACTCTGATCCTGGATGACATAACTACCCAACCATAGAGTGGAAGACCTATTCTAGTCCAAACATTAATGCCCAGAGATTCCTCAACTTCATCAGTGCCAATGCATTGGATCAGCTGGTCAACACCCCTACGAGAGGTGAAAACATCCTGGACCTGGTCCTAACCAACATAATTAGCCACTGTAGCACTCCTACAGTGTCATCCTCCTTGGTAAGATCCGACCATAAAGCAATCACTTTTGAAGTCACCATCTCTACTGAACCCCCCCCCCCACCAGAGTCAAATGAAAAAAACTTTTCCAAAGCTGATTACAATCGCCACAGAGCAGGTATAAGCAGCTTCACAGCCACTGTCCCTTCAGTTGGAACTGGCACTAATGTCCAAGCCTACACCAAAAAACTATATGAGCACCTACATAGCTGTTTGGGCTCAGCAATACCTGACAGGATCAAATCATCTTCCACAAGGAAGAGTAAACCTGTCTGGTGGACAGCAGCAATAAGCAAACTCTATAATAGAAGGAAAACATTGCTGCCCAGGGCCAAGAAGGAGCAGGTGCCAAGTTGGAAGCAATCTCTCCTTTGTCTGAACAAGCAAATAAGGTCACTGGTGAAATCCTCTAAGTCTAACTTCGAGTCCAAATTGGCCACATCCACCAAGGACAATCACAAGGCCTTCTTCACATATGTCTGCAATCTCAAAGGCAGCACCCAAATCTGCTCTTAACTGGTGGTCAATAACACCACATACACAGATGCCATAAATATAGCCAACCTGCTGGCAGACAGATTCAGTGAAAACCACTCCCCTGTCACTCCCATCAGTAAATCAGGACATCCCCAGCACCTGCCCTCCTCCCCTCATCACCAGGGAGCAGGTCCTTAATGCCCTCTCAAAGGCAAAAAATACAGTCTCGATGGGACCCAATAACATCCCTGGCTGTATCCTTCATGATCTCAGGCATGAGATCTCAGCTCCATTAGGCACCTTATTCAACCAAATCCTGAGCAACGGCTTTGTCCCAGCTGAATGGAGGACAGCCACTGTCATCCCTCTACACAAAGGTGGAGCATCCACTTACATAGGCAATTACAGGCCCATCAGTCTAACTAGCCTGATCTGCAAGGCCATGGAATGCATTATCATGGACCTTATAAACAAGGACATTGGCAACCTCCAAATGCTTGACCCCACACAGTTTGGTTTTGTCAAAGGGAGATCATGCCTGTTAAACTTGGTCGACTTCTTTGAAACAGTCACCAAAGCCATGGACAAGGGGAAGACAGTGTACACCACCTACCTTGACCTAGCCAAAGTCTTTGACACTATTACCCACTCAGGCATAATAGATAAACTTTCCCAGCTAGGCATCGACCCGTATGTTACCAGATGGGTAGCTAACTGGATCACTGATAGAACCCACTCACTCAAAGTAGGGGAAGCCACCTCTAGTAGTAGATCCATAATGAGCAGTGTACCCCAAGTATCGGTCTTGGGGCCTCTACTGTTTGGGATATACTTTTTTGAGGTGCAAGCCAAAACCAGTTGTCTGTGGCTGACCAAGTTTGCAGTTGACTGCAAGCTGGGTGCTGTCTTAAATTCCCCTAGTGATGTGAACATCCTCCAAGTGGGCTTTACTGAAACTAATGATGTGCCAGAAGCATGGCCTCAAACTGAATGCCAAGAAATGCATCATTATACCCTTTGGAGAAAATGTCATCCCCACTAATTATCACATTAATAACAATTTACTAAGGATGCAATCAGTCATGAGGGGACTTGGGCACCCGGGTTGTTAAGCAACCTGACCTTTGACCACCACATTGCCTCCATTGTACAGAAGGCTTTCTACATGACCCACCTCATAAATAAGGGTATTTCATCCAGGAACAAGGAGGTCAAAACATCCCTGTACTCCTCCCTTATCAGACCCATTATTGAGTACAATGCCCCCTTTGGCATGTACCTTTCCAAGCACATGCAGCAGTTGGAGAGACCACAGAGGTTCCTGACCAGGAAAATCCAGGGTCTCAAGCACCTATCTTATACAGATAAGCTAAAAGCCCTGTCCCTCTACTCTGTCTCATACAGACTGTGCAGAGGTGACCTGTGTCTGGCATACAAGGACATTTCAGACCCAGCCTTGAGTTGCTGCATATCCGTAAGACAAACTCCACTCACGCAACCCACACACAAGGCCTTAACCTGGTCTGTGCCATTAATAGAACTTGTTGATGGGATAGATTTGTGTCGCAAAGACTCCCCCATCTGTGGAATAGACACCCTCTCCATGTCAAGCAGAGTACCTCTCTAGCCCTCTTTAAGAGGAGCCTGGATGACTGGATAGGAAACAGAAAATATACCCCTGGGATCCCACCTGTGTCCCTGCTGGACAGGGGAAACAGGTGCTAACTTTGAGGGAACATGGATGAAATTCTTGGCTAGGCTTATAAGGGCCTCAGAGCCAATAGCCTAGTATCATCCTATGAACCTATGAAGCTATAAAGTCTGTTCTCACATAACTGTCATTTTTTAATGAAAGTTTAAATGTTATGGCTCATAAAGAATGACAGTATATTTCATCTAAAACAATTCATATTAAAACCTGAGTCTATAAAATGCATATGTGATGTTAACAATTAATGTTATATGAAGCCTAAGGGGTAATCCCATTTATATCACTAAAAGTCAATAATTAATGAGGTGAAACTTGTGTAGTTTGATGTGCTTTTTGGGATCTTAAAATGGTTTAGCAGTGTGCTACTGAACCCAGAAAAGACATGTTATGTTATATACTAAAGTACAAAAAAAATGTCAGTTTACATAAATAAAAGCTACTATTGAAATGATATCATATAATTAGAGTAACATTTACACTCTTACGAGGTAAACCTGGATAACACATGACTGCCATTCTTTTAATATAAGTTTAAAAGCTATGTCCCCTTTAAAGAATGACAGTATGCTTTATCTGAAACATCACAGACAAATCTTGAAAATATAACTGCATATCTGACATTAAAGGCTGTGTTGTATCTTTGATTGAGCTTTACTATAGTATAGATATAATAGTTGGTGGTTATTTATGTTTTAATTAGCTTAGTATGCCTTTTGTATTGAAGCAAAGGTTAAAAATGAACACTCGTGAATGCCGTGAGTATATCAGTGCTTACAGAATCATTAGCATGCTATTCCCTTACATATAGCAGCATTTTAAGGGTTAAATGCATTGGAATGAATTTTATTATTTTTAGTGCTTTGGACAGGTTTGAGGGATTAATAAATACTGTAGAAGCGGCTTAAATTCACTTGTGAACATCACAAGCATTTTTATGCAAGTTATAAGTGATAAACAAGTCATTTTCACACCCTTAACATGAATACTAGTTTAAAACAGGCATTGTAAAACCATTAACAACTATGAATGCAAAAAGATAGACTATATACTAGCTTGCAGAAAGACACTTCTGATAAAAATTAAGGATTGTATTTATTTGTTATTGTTTCTTTTTAATGATTAGTAAAGTTAAAGTCTCAAGACATTTTATTTGGGAAAGTTTGAATCTTAAAGGGAATTTTTTTCTGATGTTAGTTCAAACACTCTTAGATATAACATATACATATGAAATAGGATTGATTCTAACAGTAGAACTAGATTAAAAATGATCAGATATATAAGGGAAAACTCTTACTGATTATATAAGGGAAAACTCTTACTGACTAAAGACATGCCCTGAAACTCCCTAACAACAGCATACCCCGCTATAAGTGCAAAGGACAACTGAGAAGTTCAAGCAAAAAGAAAAAGTCAAGAAAATAGTGTAAGATAAAAATTAAGATACTCTAAATTATTTAAAAGTAACCTGTGTAACTTGCCTAATAAGATATTGGAAAGCACACTTGCCTGGGTAGGCAGCCAAAATTCAAATGATCATTACCATCCCCAATGCATTAGGTTCCCTTTATGCTTTGTAACTGCATTTCTTTCCTCTATTTAATAACCAAGTCTTTGAAAAAATATGTAAGAGCCTTTGCTATTATTAAAAAGTTTAGTGGTAAAGTTCTTTTCCTTTAGTGGACCACCTTGACTTTTTAAACATTTACAAGAAAAAGTTACTTTAAGGGATTATATGTATACTTTTTAAAAACTATGAATAAGCTAACCCCCTGTGCCAATACTTATGCTAACTTGGTGGTACACTGGTGGGAAAGGTTGTTTCTCTTCACCCATGAATCTTTTAGATTCATAAGATATTATAAACGGTTTGTAGATGACATACTTATAATATGGGAAGGCACGGCTGATAGTTTCCATCACTTCCTTAGTCATCTACAAACCACAACTGATTTTCTGAAGTTCACTGTAGAGACCTCACGTTATGAAGTTAATTTCCTTGATGTCACACTCAGATTGACAGAAGAAGGTAAGGTTGTCACTAAGATATACAGAAAAACTGTATGGAAAAATGCGTTATTGGCACCAGATAGTATGCACCCAGCATACACCTTTAAAGGCATAGTTACCAGTCAATTCATTAGAGTGTCTAGACTCTGTCAACACAGAGATGATCTTTTGAAAGAAGCCAGCATTATGGAATCTCTATTCAGAGATAGGGGGTATGATATGAATATGGTTAAAAGAGTGAGGAATGAAATTATTGGTGACCCAGAACATGATGTTCACTCAGGGTTTTCTAATCCGAGTATGCGTATGATGGAAACTACCTCTGGCCCCAATATTCATGGAAGGAGGCTGAGTTATGTTATTAAATTTACTAATGAGGTGGAGAGGGTCAGGAGTGTGATAAGGAAACATTGGAATGTTCTTACAGTTAACAAGGAGATCAATAATATTGTAGGCCCCACACCAACTTTTGCTATAGTAATAGTAAAAATCTTAAAAGGCAGCTCTGTAATGACCGACAGGTTCTGAATGTAAAAAGTCCACCAATTTAATACTAGGGACTTAGTGAAAAAAGGAACATACCCTTGTCTAGACTGTCCCAGGTGTAACAGTATAAGTAGGGTACAGATCTACCAACATCCGAGTATGAATCTTGCCTTTAGACCTATATATTATGCTGACTGTAATACCAAGAATGTGATTTACCTGGCCACCTGTTCTCTTTGTACAGCATTTTATGTGGGCCTAACTAAGAGAAGATTAAGGGACCGTATCTATGATCATCTCTATGAGATCCGTAAACATGAAGTTACAAATGCTTTGGCCAGGCATGTGAATGAGTATCCCTCTCACTCATTTGTATTTAGGGTCCTGGATATAATTATTCCAACTTTAAGAGGAGGTAGTATTGAACAAAATTGGCTAGGGTAGAATTACATTGGATACTGAAGTTAGCGGCACACATTCCACCAGGGCTGAATAGTTCCATCTCCTTAAAACCCGTGCTAATTGAACGTAGATAAAGTAGTAGTATACTACATGACATTTGAGGAATTTATAATACCATACTATCTAATAGTGATCATGGGGACACTACTGAGCACTAGGTCATATTTTGTAGACTTGCAGCTCATGGGTGTGTGCCTTTTAGTTACTTACAGTTCTACATAAGTTTTGATACATGAGTACTTAATGACATGGATAGTCTGCATCTTTGAAAATTTGTTTTTGGTATTATGGTTTGTACCATCTGATGACTGTTTTGGTTAAATAACATAGTATATACTTTACAGTACTATGTATGGCTGTGTACATACTCTTATATAATAATATGGTAGTATGTATATTGTAAGGGCATAGTTTTGTTATAATGAGGTTTTATTTTAAGTGTATATATAGATTACTGTACAGACTCTTGATCGTGCATCAACCTATTGTCAAGGTGCAAGATTAAGAATTTGTTAGGGCAATATGTCTTTAGCCTAATGTAGGGCAAGTTTAGTTGCCTTGAATGCTGTAATATTGACATATAGTATTAATATCGATTTTTCAATATAGAATTAGGTGTGCACCTGTATTATGTACCCTTATGCTGTTATATATATATATATGTTCACACAATATTTTTTATATATATATATATATATATATTTTTTTTTTCTGTTAAGGATATATATCTACATGTTTTTGATATTATTATATATATATTTTTATGTAAAAATATTTTATATACATGTTTTTGAAGTGAGGTATTGGTACAAATATCATATTGACTTATGGAATTTTTTGTCAAATTTTTTTAAATATAAAACATATAATGTAATTGATGATTTTATATAGTTCAACTTAATAATGTTTTTGTGCTTATCCTAAGTTTGAACAAGCACACTGCAGTATGTCATACCTAGTTTTACAAGGTAGTGAATGAGACCCATAGAGGCTACATGGATTGTTTCCGGTATATAAACGGAACATCAATAATACATGCCTTGAATGATTTTGGCTTCATTTCTTCTTATCTTGTATACCCATCACAATATATATATTTTTTCCTCACATCTATAGTCTAATAAGTAGGAATTGTTCATATAATTTTGTAATATTAGCAAGATCTTTCTGATATGCAAGATCGTATGCACACAAATATCGTAGTGTTTACTGTGTCTTTTTTAGTATGCAAATTAAAGGGTCTTGTAATATATTTTCCATATAAGTATGGTTTAAAAGGTAGGAATTGTCCACATAATTATGCAATATTAACAAGATTCTTGTGATCTGCAAGATCGTATACACATGAACACTGTAGTGTTTACTTTGTCTTCTTTAGTGTGCGAATTAAAGTGTCTTGCACTAGGACCGAGGGGACAACTTTCAGAGTAGGATGCACTCTTTGTAGAGTATCTAGGACATGTGACGTCACCTAGTGAATGGAGTGAGGTTTAGCTCGTAATGGAGTTGACAATATGTTAATGTCTTTTTTAGTGAAGTTTACCCGTGGATGGAATTATGAGCAAGGACTTACTTCTTTTAGAATTCTGGACAATTAAGGTATGGAATTCTTAGGCATATGTTTTATAAGACTATGAGTATTGTGGAAACATCCGTTTACATAATCAAGAGTAAGCAAGTGTTGTAGACTGCAAGGGAATAATGTACGCTTTGAAGTTAGCGTTTTTGTCTAGCAACTCTAATGAACGAGCATTTTTGCAGTATGTTTTTACAGTCTTCATTTTTAATGATTGCCTGAACTTTGCTGTGTCTTGTCTTCCAACAAAATTCTAGTAATGTTTTGTAATGTCATGTGCCGGTTTTTAGTAATGAAGTGTAGAAATAGTGTGTTTGTTTTTAACTTAGTTTAAATGTCATGATGAGCTGAATCTCATTAAGAGGTGATTAAGGTTTAGTTTAATGAGCCCGACAAAAGCTGGGCTATTTATTTGCTCTAGCATTGTTATATTATTGTATCTGATGAAGCATAGTCTAACTATGCGAAAGCGCTCATCCTTGGTCCAAATAAAAGATTTTCTATATCTTTATCGTGGAAATGATTGTTTGAACTGTGACTACTTTGGAATTTGCCTACTCAAGAGTGTTGTTCGTGGTGACTGTTCTCATTTTTTGTACTATACTATTGGTTGTTTTTTTTTTTTTGGTGAGAACGTCTTCAGCTTTGGGTCGTGTTCTTTATAATTTGTTCTCCTGTACTTTGTTCACTACCCAACGCACACGATGGAAGGTCAGAGTGCTGGGGCTGCTTCTAATCCAGGGTCGAGGGACTTGTCTCGTCTGTGGACGGATTTATTCGTACACGAATTGAACCCTTTATTGTCACTGGACTTGAATGAAGTGGGGGCCCGCAGGTCGACGACTGATAATGGAGAAAATCTACAAGAATTTCATGAACAACTAAAAATGCTTGAGAACAATCTTTACCAGCTTCAAAGGTATTTATGGCAAAGACTACACCTAGAAGCTTGCTTGCATTATAAGGTAGTCCCCAGAGGCATGCGGGTTTTCTGCATGCCTACGTATGGGGACTCCCATCCTTCCTTATTAAAGCAGTGGCAAGACTTAAACATCGGTTTGGGATTTGACTATGTTAAATTACTTTTGAACTATTTTTCTCCGTTGGAAAATGACCTTCGTGCTAAAACAGAAGTGGTCTATCAAAGGATAGTGGATAATTTTAACTCAGAGTACTGTACAGAAAAACTTCATTTGGTCCTTACGCAAGTAAAATCTTTTGGTGAGAGGCTAGGTAAGACCAAACAGCACAAATTAAGGAGGGACCTTCTGGACTTTCAGAACGGTCATGTCTTTGTATGGCCTAGATATCAGGACAGTCAAGTTAGCTCCATGCAGAATGTACAGAAATATATCAATGAGACAGCAAATGTAGAGGCTACTAATAACTTATTTCAGCAACTTAACAATTCTCAATTCATTCCACAGTCAGTGGTTTCCTCTAATAGGGTCAGTGACTTAGACCCTATAGATCTTCCAACTACGGACACACCTCCACCTAATCAAGAGGCCCTGCAAGGATATAGGAATCCGGGAGCTGTACCTAAAAGTAGTGGTGCACCAGGCACCATGAATCCACCTTTTTTACCCTATCAAAGGAAGTTTGCCCCCAAGCCCAGGGGGCGATCCAGCAGCAGGGGACCGAGAAAACGAAAATTTTCGGAAGAAAGCAGCATGGCCAACAGAAGGACCAGATACTGACTCTTGTGTTTAATTTTTCTAGCCACACTATGGATACAGCTATGCATAGCCTCCTGAATAGAGGGCTCACTTTTATTCCATCAGCTAGATCAACATTAGAGGACACTTTATTGGACTTAAGATTGTTTTGCAGGCGAGTTTGCCTCAAGCTGTTATTTTTCACCGATGGGGCCATAAATAATGAGGAAATTAAACCTTGTGTTATGTTTAAGAACAGAAGTACCTTCACACCTCCGTTACATCCAATGGTACAATGTTTTTTAGACCTGTGTGAAAGGGATTTATATACTCTGTTCTCTGTGGCACATAATAGTATGAAAGGAAGATTCTGTAATCTCAATAGAGAGGAATTTCAAGCTTTGGCTAGGTTGAGAAATGATAGCAGCTTGATTGTGAAGCCTGCTGACAAAGGAGGTGGCGTAGTGTTGATGGATGTGGATGACTATGTGAATAGCATGAGGTTGTTATTGTCTGATCAAAATACGTATAAACACATTACTGCACAACATGTCTCCTCCATTATACATATAGTTAAGGATAGTATATATGATTTACTATTATGCAGGCAAATCAGTGTAGAAATGTATGAATATCTACTAGTATCTGACCCAGTTATTCCCATTGTGAAGGGTCTCCTAAGATCCATAAAGAGACTTGGCCCATCCCGATGAGGCCCATAGTAGCGGGAGAAGGGTGGGTGACTGCCCATATATCTATCTTTTTGGAGAGCCTCCTACATCCAGTAGTGAACAACTGTGATACCATCCTTAGTGACACCTACCAACTTATAGATAGCCTCAAGGACCTACAATTAGAAATGAGGGATACAGAATACTTGCTTATAACCATGGATGTAGAGAAGCTCTTTACTTCGATCCCTAATGATATAGGGTTACAGTATATCAGAGAGCTTTTGCATAAAGAAACACAATTCTCTAATGATAGAATAATATTGATAGCTCAGCTACTTGACTTAGTTCTTAACAACAACGTGTTCATATTTGAGAATGAGTATTATCTACAGGCATGGGGGGTTGCCATGGGCACCCCCTGTGCCAATACTTATGCTAACTTGGTGGTACACTGGTGGGAAAGGTTGTTTCTCTTCACCCATGAATCTTTTAGATTCATAAGATATTATAAACGGTTTGTAGATGACATACTTATAATATGGGAAGGCACGGCTGATAGTTTCCATCACTTCCTTAGTCATCTACAAACCACAACTGATTTTCTGAAGTTCACTGTAGAGACCTCACGTTATGAAGTTAATTTCCTTGATGTCACACTCAGATTGACAGAAGAAGGTAAGGTTGTCACTAAGATATACAGAAAAACTGTATGGAAAAATGCGTTATTGGCACCAGATAGTATGCACCCAGCATACACCTTTAAAGGCATAGTTACCAGTCAATTCATTAGAGTGTCTAGACTCTGTCAACACAGAGATGATCTTTTGAAAGAAGCCAGCATTATGGAATCTCTATTCAGAGATAGGGGGTATGATATGAATATGGTTAAAAGAGTGAGGAATGAAATTATTGGTGACCCAGAACATGATGTTCACTCAGGGTTTTCTAATCCGAGTATGTGATGATGGAAACTACCTCTGGCCCCAATATTCATGGAAGGAGGCTGAGTTATGTTATTAAATTTACTAATGAGGTGGAGAGGGTCAGGAGTGTGATAAGGAAACATTGGAATGTTCTTACAGTTAACAAGGAGATCAATAATATTGTAGGCCCCACACCAACTTTTTGCTATAGTAATAGTAAAAATCTTAAAAGGCAGCTCTGTAATGACCGACAGGTTACGAATGTAAAAAAGTCCACCAATTTAATACTAGGGGACTTAGTGAGAAAAGGAACATACCCTTGTCTAGACTGTCCCAGGTGTAACAGTATAAGTAGGGTACAGATCTACCAACATCCGAGTATGAATCTTGCCTTTAGACCTATATATTATGCTGACTGTAATACCAAGAATGTGATTTACCTGGCCACCTGTTCTCTTTGTACAGCATTTTATGTGGGCCTAACTAAGAGAAGATTAAGGGACCGTATCTATGATCATCTCTATGAGATCCGTAAACATGAAGTTACAAATGCTTTGGCCAGGCATGTGAATGAGTATCCCTCTCACTCATTTGTATTTAGGGTCCTGGATATAATTATTCCAACTTTAAGAGGAGGTAGTATTGAACAAAAATTGGCTAGGGTAGAATTACATTGGATACTGAAGTTAGCGGCACACATTCCACCAGGGCTGAATAGTTCCATCTCCTTAAAACCCGTGCTAATTGAACGTAGATAAAGTAGTAGTATACTACATGACATTTGAGGAATTTATAATACCATACTATCTAATAGTGATCATGGGGACACTACTGAGCACTAGGTCATATTTTGTAGACTTGCAGCTCATGGGTGTGTGCCTTTTAGTTACTTACAGTTCTACATAAGTTTTGATACATGAGTACTTAATGACATGGATAGTCTGCATCTTTGAAAATTTGTTTTTGGTATTATGGTTTGTACCATCTGATGACTGTTTTGGTTAAATAACATAGTATATACTTTACAGTACTATGTATGGCTGTGTACATACTCTTATATAACAATATGGTAGTATGTATATTGTAAGGGCATAGTTTTGTTATAATGAGGTTTTATTTTAAGTGTATATATAGATTACTGTACAGACTCTTGATCGTGCATCAACCTATTGTCAAGGTGCAAGATTAAGAATTTGTTAGGGCAATATGTCTTTAGCCTAATGTAGGGCAAGTTTAGTTGCCTTGAATGCTGTAATATTGACATATAGTATTAATATCGATTTTTCAATATAGAATTAGGTGTGCACCTGTATTATGTACCCTTATGCTGTTATATATATATATATGTTCACACAATATTTTTATATATATATATATATATATATATATATATATATATTTTTTTTTTCTGTTAAGGATATATATCTACATGTTTTTGATATTATTATATATATATTTTTATGTAAAAATATTTTATATACATGTTTTTGAAGTGAGGTATTGGTACAAATATCATATTGACTTATGGAATTTTTTGTCAAATTTTTTTAAATATAAAACATATAATGTAATTGATGATCCTATATAGTTCAACTTAATAATGTTTTTGTGCTTATCCTAAGTTTGAACAAGCACACTGCAGTATGTCATACCTAGTTTTACAAGGTAGTGAATGAGACCCATAGAGGCTACATGGATTGTTTCCGGTATATAAACGGAACATCAATAATACATGCCTTGAATGATTTTGGCTTCATTTCTTCTTATCTTGTATACCCATCACAATATATATATTTTTTCCTCACATCTATAGTCTAATAAGTAGGAATTGTTCATATAATTTTGTAATATTAGCAAGATCTTTCTGATATGCAAGATCGTATGCACACAAATATCGTAGTGTTTACTGTGTCTTTTTTAGTATGCAAATTAAAGGGTCTTGTAATATATTTTCCATATAAGTATGGTTTAAAAGGTAGGAATTGTCCACATAATTATGCAATATTAACAAGATTCTTGTGATCTGCAAGATCGTATACACATGAACACTGTAGTGTTTACTTTGTCTTCTTTAGTGTGCGAATTAAAGTGTCTTGCACTAGGACCGAGGGGACAACTTTCAGAGTAGGATGCACTCTTTGTAGAGTATCTAGGACATGTGACGTCACCTAGTGAATGGAGTGAGGTTTAGCTCGTAATGGAGTTGACAATATGTTAATGTCTTTTTTAGTGAAGTTTACCCCGTGGATGGAATTATGAGCAAGGACTTACTTCTTTTAGAATTCTGGACAATTAAGGTATGGAATTCTTAGGCATATGTTTTATAAGACTATGAGTATTGTGGAAACATCCGTTTACATAATCAAGAGTAAGCAAGTGTTGTAGACTGCAAGGGAATAATGTACGCTTTGAAGTTAGCGTTTTTGTCTAGCAACTCTAATGAACGAGCATTTTTGCAGTATGTTTTTACAGTCTTCATTTTTAATGATTGCCTGAACTTTGCTGTGTCTTGTCTTCCAACAAAATTCTAGTAATGTTTTGTAATGTCATGTGCCGGTTTTTAGTAATGAAGTGTAGAAATAGTGTGTTTGTTTTTAACTTAGTTTAAATGTCATGATGAGCTGAATCTCATTAAGAGGTGATTAAGGTTTAGTTTAATGAGCCCGCCAAAAGCTGGGCTATTTATTTGCTCTAGCATTGTTATATTATTGTATCTGATGAAGCATAGTCTAACTATGCGAAAGCGCTCATCCTTGGTCCAAATAAAAGATTTTCTATATCTTTATCGTGGAAATGATTGTTTGAACTGTGACTACTTTGGAATTTGCCTACTCAAGAGTGTTGTTCGTGGTGACTGTTCTCATTTTTTGTACTATAACCTGTGTAACTTGCCTAATAAGATATTGGAAAGCACACTTGCCTGGGTAGGCAGCCAAAATTCAAATGATCATTACCATCCCCAATGCATTAGGTTCCCTTTATGCTTTGTAACTGCATTTCTTTCCTCTATTTAATAACCAAGTCTTTGAAAAAATATGTAAGAGCCTTTGCTATTATTAAAAAGTTTAGTGGTAAAGTTCTTTTCCTTTACTGGACCACCTTGACTTTTTAAACATTTACAAGAAAAAGTTACTTTAAGGGATTATATGTATACTTTTTAAAAACTATGAATAAGCTACTAGCAAGTGCTACAGTGGATATAAAAAACATAACTGTTTAATCTGGACTAACTAATTGTGTCTGTAGTGCACTCCATGGCCAGCGTCTACCCACTCCGTTCACTGACACTATGGTCTGGCTCACTCCACTCCCCTACCCTACCCTACCCCCATTTCCCACTCACCCCATCTATACCCACATTTATTTCAAAGTAACCATTCCCAATAACCATACCAATCATATAATCTCTGCTCAATTATATCACAACTAATTAGTAACTGTCTCCCATAATTTATAATTAATTTTATACTTCTTAAGAAAGCTTTACAACTACAGTCAATTAATAGAACAACTTGCTGCCCTTACTCACTACTACTATTATAATGCTCTCAATAGCAGCACACCTCACCTTATACCACATTCAACTAAAGTACCCAACAACCCCTTATAATACCCCTGTACCTTACCCACAACAGATAAAACCAATGCATATGGACATTTCACACTCAATATACAAAGCTGCTAACATCAATTGGTTTGCTTATACTTTAATCCTACAGCAAAATCATTCCCTATCTTCTTAAAATACAACAAACAAATACTAAAGCTACTCAAAATCCTAACACAGGTAGCCACACAACTAACTCTTAGTGGGGATATCCACTCAAATCCTGGCCTCAATACTAACCCACTCCAACAACACTTGGCTTGTGTTCTACCTTTCCTGTAACTAGTCTAGTCCAGATACAGATTTGCTGTATCCAGGACTGTTTGTAAGCTTCTGAGCCCCCCCCCCAAGCCTTTTTGTGTTGGAGGGAAGCCTTCTAGCTTATCAGTGTGAGTGGTAAGCACTAGGTAGCCTATAACCCACAAGAGGAGTGGTTTTTGGCCCAGAAATTGTAGTTTATTGGCCTTTTGGGCAGCTTTTTCCCATCTCTTTCAACTTTCTGGTTTAAAAGCGCATGTTTGTGCTTGTTTCCCACCTTTCCTCTAACTAGTCTAGTCCAGATATAGACTTGCTGTATCCAGGACTGTTTGTAAGCTCCTGAGTGGTTCCAAAGTCTGCTCTTCAATTTGTCCTTTAGATCTACTAGTTCTCTTCTCTCTTGCACTTGTACTAGCTTATTAGTCTAGCACTTTACGAGATTTCTTGTAGCAGTTATTGTAGCACACAAAAGTGCTACCAGCAATAAACATTCTACAAGGAAACAGATCCAGTACTTATTATCAATGCCCACCCTTCCAGGCATGTCAAAAGGTCAGTTCCCTGTGTTTTCTCCTATTAACGTGGTGAACTTGGTCATTTTGAGACAATGTAGCAACTGCCTCATGTTCACTGACAACCCTCTCCTGTTACCTCCCAACACTCAGACCTGCAAGAGATATTCTTATATATCCAAACTGGAAGCCGCACACTCTCCAGCCAAGACCGGAATAGCTGATTAAGAGGAGAACGTCAACACTTGCACCACACCATATGGAACACATAGCCCTCCAGAACACATACCAGCAACGCCTTCACATAAAAACACAAACCACGCACCCACCTTCGCGGAGGTTCTCACTAAAAATCTACCCAAGCAGCAGAGACCTCCAAGGCAGAAATGCACTTGACCACCACAATACAACACTAATCATGAGACACATAACTCTCCTAAACAGTGTGCCACTCAACCAAAGCCCCTAAGGAAAAAGACCATGCCCAGCACACTAGTCATAGGTGACTTGATAGTGAGGTACATTACATAACGACAACTCCAAGATCACACTACAGTGCCGAAAATGGCAAAGTAATGAAAGTGGTCAAGCGAATTCTTTCCCAGGGAAAAAATTCGCTGAAAAGCTGTTTCGCTATTTTGGCTTTTTGCTGTTTTCGGTTCAATCAAGACACATTTGACAAACTGCGTCTGTGATCTGGTAATAGGAACCTTGGAAAACACTGTAAGTATTTAGTACAGACTGATATGTGACGTGTGTGAACAACAGTGTAAGTATAGTTGCTTTGCACCGGAATTGTTTGTAAATGAAAATGCCACCACTTGGTCATTAGCTCATTGTACCTAATACAGAGAGAACATTTGAGAAAGCCAACCAACTTAGGTTCTTAACCTTGAATTATCTTCTGTTCCTGCTTTCTCCTTTTCCACTTTACTAAAAAAAAAAAAATCTAAGCTTGTGTTCTACCTTTCCTGTAACTAGTCTAGTCCAGATACAGATTTGCTGTATCCAGGACTGTTTGTAAGCTTCTGAGCCCCCCCCCCAAGCCTTTTTGTGTTGGAGGGAAGCCTTCTAGCTTATCAGTGTGAGTGGTAAGCACTAGGTAGCCTATATCCCACAAGAGGAGTGGTTTTTGGCCCAGAAATTGTAGTTTATTGGCCTTTTGGGCAGCTTTTTCCCATCTCTTTCAACTTTCTGATTTAAAAGCCCATGTTTGTGCTTGTTTCCCACCTTTCCTCTAACTAGTCTAGTCCAGATATAGACTTGCTGTATCCAGGACTGTTTGTAAGCTCCTGAGTGGTTCCAAAGTCTGCTCTTCAATTTGTCCTTTAGATCTACTAGTTCTCTTCTCTCTTGCACTTGTACTAGCTTATTAGTCTAGCACTTTACGAGATTTCTTGTAGCAATTATTGTAGCACACAAAAGTGCTACCAGCAATAAACATTCTACAAGGAAACAGATCCAGTACTTATTATCAATGCCCACCCTTCCAGGCATGTCTAAAGGTCAGTTCCCTGTGTTTTCTCCTATTAACGTGGTGAACTTGGTCATTTTGAGACAATGTAGCAACTGCCTCATGTTCACTGACAACCCTCTCCTGTTACCTCCCAACACTCAGACCTGCAAGAGATGTTCTTATATATCCAAACTGGAAGCCGCGCACTCTCCAGCCAAGATCGGAATAGCTGATTAAGAGGAGAAGGTCAACACTTGCACCACACCATATGGAACACATAGCCCTCCAGAACACATACCAGCACCGCCGTCACATAAAAACACAAACCACACACCCACCTTCGTGGAGGTTCTCACTAAAAATCTACCCAAGCAGCAGAGACCTCCAAGGCAGAAACGCACTTGACCACCACAATACAACACTAATCATGAGACACATAACTCTCCTAAACAGTGTGCCACTCAACCAAAGCCCCTAGGGAAAAAGACCATGCCCAACACACTAGTCATAGGTGACTTGATAGTGAGGTACACTGATGTCCCACTCACTAGGATGAATAAGGAGAAAGTAACAGTCAACTGCCTGTCAGGTGCCATGATCTGACACATAGTGCATGCACTCAGGTCGCTCAACAATAGGGACAAATATGACTCTGTCATTGTACATGTGGGTGTGAAAGACCTGAGATGTGCCTCCCTGGACTACATGAAAAGAGACATGGAGGAGCTCTCGGATTATATAGCCCAGGTGGGAATGACCCTAGCCCTGAGCAGCATCCTAGCATCACCCAGAATGATGCCACAGTACAAGCAGAAAATTATTGATTTCAACAATTGGTTAAGTTTCTTGTGTCATTTTAAGGGGATTCAGTATGACATGATTGACATACCTCGAAGCTTTTCCAGAGATGGCCTGCATCTGTCACCCCTGGATTTCCAGATACTGGCCAAGGCTCTTGCCACCCCTATAGTGCCTTTTTTGGGTGGTGTTCCATAGACCAAATCACCACTGTAACAGATACAAACAAATGCAATTTGAGGGTCATGCTGCTCAACACTAGAAATCTAAATCTCAAAATGCACTTGCTCGAAGCACTCCTTAAAATGGAGAACATTGACATTTGTGCTGCAGCAGAGACCTGGTTTAAGGTAGTAGAAAGCACCTCCACACTACTTAGCTATAACTCATTCCACACCTTTCAGCTCCAGAACTTGGACCGAAGCTCCAAAGGTGGTGGTGTTTCCATATTCATAAAGGATGCACATACCTCCAGACTGGTAGCCCAACATAATGCATCAGAGATACTTCAGGTGCAGCTAACATTGGGTAAGACAGCGATTCAGGTTGTAGCCTGCTATAGGTCCCCAGCCATGTCCCAAGACTCACACTCCATGTTCCTAAGCACCCTGGAGAATATTAGTGTCCAACCTAACACTCCCTTACTAGGTGAATTCAACTACCCCCTTACTAGGTGAATTCAACTACATTTCCTGGAGTTCATTAACTCCAATGCCCTGGACCAGCTCATTCTTACTCCCACTAGAGGTAACAACATCCTTGACCTGGTCATTAGTAACATGGGCAACAGTTGCTCTACAGCAATAGTCAGCTCTTCCCTGGTTAGATCCAATCACAAACTAATCACCTTGGAAATACACAACCCCCCCCCCACCCTGCAAAGGTAACCACCATGAAAAACTTCTCCAAAGCTAACTTTGGGCTCCTAAAAGCAGAGGTGGCTAACTTCATGGCACCCATACAAATGAAGAATAGTTGTATGACCACCGAATTATACACCGATGCACTGTACGAACACGTACACAAATGCATGGATCTCGCCATACTCAGTAGAACCAAGACGCTCTCCTCCAAAAAAAGGAAGCCAATCTGGTGGTTCCCCTGCCATAAACAAACTCAACAACAGAATAAGGAAACTGATGCAGAATAAGGTGAAGTCCCAAGACTGGAAAAACTCCCTTATCAGCCTCAACAAAGAGTTGAGATCCCTCATCAAATCCTCTAAAGCTAGCTATGAAAACAGAATTGCAACAGATAGTAAAGACAACCACAAGGACTTCTATAGTTATGTAAAGAATTTCAACGGCAATACCCAGATTTGCTCTGAGCTACTGCACAATGGTACCTCCTACACTGAGTCAGCAGATATTGCCAGTATACTGGCCAACAGATTCAGTGCCAACTTTACCCCCCCCCAAAGGACCAATCACAATACCAGTAGATTGCCAGGCACCCAGTATTACTGCTGCACAGGTTAAAACAGCACTGTCTTAGGCCAAGAATACAGCTTCTATGGGACCTGACAATATCCCTGGCTGTGTTCTACATAAACTACAGAGTGAACTGGCACCTCAGCTGTGTGCCCTGTTCATTCGCAGCCTCACCTCAGGCTTTGTCCCTACCGAATGGCACACTGCTAAAGTCATCCCTCTCCACAAAACAGGAGCGACTACAGACATTGGGGACTATCGCCCCATTAGCCTGATGAGCCTGATATGCAAAGCTATGGAACACATTATCATGGACCTAATAAACAAGGATAGAGGGAATCTCCAAACTCTGGATCCCACACAGAGCTGTGGATGAAGGCAAGGTGGTTCATACAGCCAACCTTGATCTGGCCAAGGCTTTTGATACCATTCCTCATGCAGGAATCATAGAAAAACTCACTAAGCTAGGCATCAACCCCACATCACTAGGTGAGTTGCAAACTGGCTCAGAGATAGAACCCACAGTGTGAAAGTAGCTGACTCTAAGTCAGACTGCTTACTAGTCACAAGTGGAGTCCTACCTGATTCAGTCCTGGATCCTCTCCTGTTTGGTATCTACTTCTCCAAAGTCCAGGCCAACATGAAGGGACTCTGGGTGACAAAGTTCACAGACGATTGCAAGTTGGGAGCTATTACTAACTCCCAAGTCATGTTGACATCCTGCAGAATCGCCTCACTGAGACCAACAACTAATGGCAGAACTATGGCCATAAGCTCAATGCTAAAAAATGTGTCATCATCCCCTTTGGGAAAAATCCAGTTCCCATGAATTACCACATTGATGGTAGTCCACTGAACACAGAAGGCGTTATAAGAGATCTGGGAACACAGTATGACAGCAACCTCTCTTTTGATCACCACATTGCCACTGTGGTCAGAAAATCCTTCTATGTGGCACATCTCATTACTAAGGGTTTTGCATCCAGGAAGAAAGAGGTCATTGTTTCCTTCTACTCTTCCCTCATTAGGCCAGTCATCGAGTACAATGACCCATTTGGCATGTACCTCACCAGACACCTGCAACAAATGGAGAAGCTGCAAAAGTACCTCACAAAGAGGATCCTAGGCCTTAAACAGTTGTCCTACATGGACAGACTCAAAAAACTCCAACTATTCTCTGTCTCATATCGCCTACTAAGAGGCGATCTCTGCTTGACTTACAAAGCCGTGTCTGATCCAGCTCTGTTAGAAATGCTACATCTGAAGAAATCCCGATCCCTCTGCACCACATGCTCCAGAGACCTCATCCTCATTATCACAATCAACAGAACATGCTGGAGGGACAGGTTCATAACCCAGAGATTGCCCATGCTCTGGAATAGACTTCCCATACATGTCAAGCAGAGCAGCTTGCTGACCCTCTTCAAGAGAAATCTTGATGAGTGGATGGGAAATAGAAAATTCAGCCCTGGGATCACTCCAGTGGCTCTACTCGACAGAGGCACTGGGAACTAAGGTGGCACTATGCCAGGGTAATCCTATGGCTAGGCTTGTAAAGGCCCCAGGGCCATTTGCCTAGTACACACCTATGAACCTATTATTATAGCGTCACAAGACTAAAGTTATTTTTTTCAGTGAAGCAAGTTAGATATTTTATTATAATCATACAGTTGTCACATGCAGCAATATTTCTGAGTTTTGTATGATTTGCGAGTTATAGAACACAAGCAGCACCAACGGCATTTATTATAATTTAATTATTTGGCTTTTTATTCTTTGCACTGCAGAATGAATGCATTTGTTGACAGGCCTTGTGTAATATAGCTTAATCGTGATGCATTTTAGTAATACATATTTTGCAGCACATTCTCTACAGCATCCAGCAACTGAGAAAATGTTGACAGTTGTCAGTTCAATAAAGTTTACTTTTTCCTGGAGTGATCTTCTCAGCATTCTTTATGCAGTCATAGTTACATATTATTGTGACTGAGTTTCCTCTGCAAGATCAGATTGTGAAAGATTTCTTCTTTTACTTAAATCTTTGTTAATTTGCAGGTTTTTTTTTTTTTTTGGCTAGCCATTCAATGATGCATAGCTGAGCCAGTTTATGAAATGTTATGGCATTATCACCAGTACATCTGTGGTTTAATATGACACAAAACATTTATTCTTAAAAGGTGGAAGGCCCTGCATTTGTTGATGCAGTATTGAAATGCAAAGTTGTCAAGTGCAACATCTCCTTCTCATCAACAGTTCTCTTTAGTATGAACACAATCCAATTGCATAGTTTTGATGAGATTGGCCACATTGACTTAGCATATTTTGTCAGGTTGTTATCATTTCTTCTTAGGTCTACATTATGCATATTCTTCTCTTTAAACTGTGTTACAAATGGTTAGGCTGTATGGTGTGATGCTTGTAATCATTATGGAATTTCACATAGTTCGTTCAAAGCTACTAATAAAGTAACTGTAATTTATTTCTTTATAACATTAAGAAGTGCACACAATCAACAAAGTAGCTGTAACTGCTAGTGCAGCTGGGAGGCTATGTGTGTATGAAAGTACCTTATACGCTTGTCATCTATGCTTTTTATAAGTCTACATTTTATTCTGGTTTGTGTGTTTGCGTGAAGTAAGCTGGAAAAATTTACTGTAGCCACTATGTGTGCAAAACAAATTTGAAATATGTTATTTTGACAATTGTTTTGTTATTTTTATTATTTTTTATATAATCAGAGATCTAAGGTGCACGCAGTCAACAATGTGGCCATTACTACTGGGCATCGGGGCTAATGTGTATGAAAATACCAGACTCCTGCTGAGTTAATAAAGTGAATAAATAATAATAATAATAATAATGATAATGATAATGATAATAATAATAATAATAATAACCGTAATAATAATAATATTAATAATAATAATAATAATAACGATGATAATAATAATCGTAATAATAATATTAATAACAATAATAATAATAATAATAATAATAATAATAATAATAATGATAATGATAAGAATAATAATATTAATAATAATAATAATAATGATAATAATAATCGTAATAATAATATTAATAATAATAATAATAATAATAATAATAACTGTAATAATAATAATATTAATAATAATAATAATTGTAATAATAGTATTAATAATAATAATGATAATAATAATAATAATAATAATAATAATAATAACCGTAATAATAATAATATTAATAATAATAATAATAATGATAATAATAATAATCGTAATGATAATATTAATAATAATAATAATGATAATAATAATAATAATAATAATAATAATAATAATGATAATAATAATCGTAATAATAATATTAATAATAATAATAATAATAATGATAATGATAATGATAATAATAATAATAATAATAATAACCGTAATAATAATAATAATGATAATAATCATAATAATAATATTAATAATAATAATAATGATAATGATAATAATAATAATCGTAATAATAATAATATTAATAATAATAATGATAATAGTAGTTATTAGTCTGTCTTTGCAAGAGTAGTACACATTTGTGTTAAGAGAATTCAAATACATCAGTATGGCTACATTTATCAAAATCACTTGTGTGAGATGTACACAAAGTAGCTGTACTCAATGAGTAAGATTATTGGTGGATTATAATGGCAGAAGTATGTGTGGTCTTTTATGGCTGAAATTTTCTGAAATATGTAATTTGGGGAAATTTTGCTATTATTGGTTCATAGGTTCAGAGGAGATTACTAGGCTCACTGCCTAAGGGCCCTTACCTGCCTAGCCAATATAACCTGATTTTACACAAAATATGATCCCTAGGAGCAAGAAGATGGTTCATAGGTTCATAGGTAGGTACTAGGCTATTGGCCCTAGGGCCTATATAAGCCTAGCCAAAGGTACCCTGGCTTTCGCCACCCAAGAAAATTATTTTCCTGTGCCACTGTCGAGTAGAGCCACAGAAGTGATCCCCGGGGTGAATTTCCTATCTCCCATCCAATCATCAAGATTTTTCTTGAAGAGTGCTAATGAGGAGCTTTGTTTGATATGGATAGGTAGTCTGTTCCAGAGTATGGGACGTCTCTGGGACAGGAATCTATCCCTCCAGCATGTTCTGTTTATTGTGATGATGAGGTTTAGGTCCCTAGAGCGTGTAGCTCGTAGGGATTGGGATTTCTTTAAGTGGAGCATATCTAAAAGCTCTGGGTTTGACATAGCTTTGTGTGTTAGGCAGAGATTGCCTCTGAGTAGGCAATATGCAATGGAGTAAAGCTGCAGTTTTTTGAGACAGTCTGCATAGGGCATCTCTTTGAGGCCAGTAATCCTCTTTGTGAGGTATTTCTGTGGCCTTTCCAGTTGTTGTAGATGTCTTGTGAGGTACATACCAAAAGGGGCATTGTATTCTATAATGGTTCTAATGAGTGACGAGTAGAGGGGAACAATGACCTTTTTTTTCTTGGATGAGAAATCTTTTGTGATGAGGTGTACCACATAGAGGATTTCCTGACTATTGTGGCAATGTGATTATCAAAGGAGAGACTACTGTCCACCTGTGTCCCAAGGTCTCTTATCACACTTTCGGTGTTAAGTAGTCTACCACCTATGTGGTAGTTCATGGGTACTGAGTTTTTACCAAAAGGAATGACAATGCACTTTTTGGCATTGAGCTTGAGGCCATGGCTTTGACACCAGGCATCTGTCTCAGCAAGGTCCATTTGAAGGATGTCCACATCTTTTGGAGTTTTGATTATGGCTCCTAGTTTGCAGTCATCTGCGAACTTCGTTAGCCAAAGACCTTCTGTGTTGGCCTGTACTTCAGAGAAGTAGATACCAAACAGGAGAGGAGCCAGGACTGAACCCTGTGGTCCTCCACTTGTCACTGGACTGAAGCTGGATTTGGAGTCTGCTACTTTCACAGTGTGGGTTCTGTCAGCGAGCCAGTTGGCAACCCATCTTGTGTCATAGGGATTTATACCTAGTTTAGTGAGTTTATCTATAATTCCAGAGTGGGGGATGGCGTCAAAAGCCTTGACGAGATCTAGATAGGCTGTGTGAACCACCTTACCCTCATCTACGGCTTTGGTGACTGCTTCAAAGAAGTCTATCAGGTTTAGGAGACATGATCTGCCTTTTCTAAACCCGAACTGGGTGGGGTCCTGAGTTTGGAGATTACCAATGTCATTGTTTATAAGTTCCATGATGATACGCTCCATAGCCTTGCAGACCAGGCTTGTTAGGCTAATGGGGCGGTAGTTTCCGGGGTCTGTGGTGGCTCCCCCTTTGTGGAGTGGGATAACTGTCGCTGTGCACCATTCAGTGGGCACATAGCCTGAGGTGAGGCTATGATTGAACATGGTACTTAGGTGGGGTGCCAGTTCGTTCTGTAGTTCATGTAAAACACAGCCTGGGATGTTGTCAGGTCCCATGGATGCTGTGTTCTTGGCTTTGGATAGTGTGTTTTTTACCTGTGCAGCTGTGATTACAGGAACTTTGCATTCTTCTGGTATAGAGATGCACCCTTTAGTGGATGACAGAGGGGTAAAGTTAGCACTGAACGTATCTGCCAGGATGTTGGCAATATCCGTTGGTTCTGTATATTTAGTGCCATTGTGCTGTAACTCAGAGAAGATCTGAGTGTTGCCATTGAGAGTCTTGACATAGCTATAGAATGCTTTGTGGTTGCCTTTAGAGTCAGTGGCGATTTTGTTTTCATAACTAGCTTTTGAGGATTTTATGAGGGATCACAGCTTCTTACTGAAGCTGACCAGGGAGTTTCTCCAATCACGGGATTTTACTCTTTTTTGCAACAGTTTCTTTCTTCTGTTGTAGAGTTTGTTTAAGGCAGGGGACCAGCAGATTGGCTTCCTTTTTTTGGAGGATAGCATCTTGGTTCTGTTAGGGATTGCACGATCCATGCACTCATGTAAGTGCTTATAAAGTGCATTTCTGTAGAATTCAGCAGTCATACCTCTATTGTCCATCAGCATGGGTGTCGTGAAGTTTGCCCCTTCTGTCTTAAGAAGCTTGAAGTTGGCTTTGGAGAATTTATTTACTGTGGTTTCCCTAATAGGGGGTGGGGGAGGGATGTGGATGTCTAGGGTGATTAGCTTATGGTTGGATCTGACCAATGAGGAATTGACCTCTGGTGTGGAGCACCGGTTGCCCATGTTGGTAATAACCAGGTCTAGGATATTGCTGCCCCTGGTGGGGGTGTGGATAAGTTGATCCACGGCATTGGAATTTATGAATTCCAGAAAAAGTTGAGCACAAGAGTTGGTACATGAGTAGTTTTCCCAGTTAATGGTAGGTTAGTTGAAATTGCCCATTATTAGGGTGTTAGGTTATACCCTAATATTTTCCAGTGTATTAAGAAATGAGGAGTGGGAATCCTGGGGCATGGTGGGGGATCTGTAGCAAGCTACAATTTGGATTGCGGTCTTGCCCAGAGTTAGTTGCACTTGGATAATCTCAGATGCATTATGCTGAGCAACTAGCCCTGAGGTGTGGATATTCTTAATGAATATGGACACGCCTCCGCCTTTAGTGTTTCGGTCCAGGTTAGGTGGCCGAAAGGTGTGGTATTAATTATAGCCTGGTAATGCAGGGGTACTCTCTGGAGCCTTAAACCAGGTCTCTGTCACTGCACAGATGTCAATGTCCTCCATTTTAAGGAGTGCCTCGAGAGAGTGCATTTTGAGGTTTAGACTTCTAGCATTGAGTAGCAATACCCTCAGATTCCTCTTGCCTGTACCTGTTAGGGTAGTGAATTTGTCATTTGAACCTTGCCTAAAAAAGGCATTATAGGGGTGGCTAGAGCCTTAACCAGTATCCGGAATCCCAGGGGCGACAGGTGCAGGCCATCTCTGACAAAGCATCGTGGCCTGTCAATCATGTCATCCCAGGCAGACAGATACTGGATCCCCTTAGAATGACACCAGAAGCTTAGCCAATTGTTGAAGTCAATCAGTTTGTCCTTGTACTGGGGTATCATTCTGGGTGATGGCAGGATGCTACTCAGGGCTAGGGTCATACCTGCCTGGGCTACAAGATCGGACAGCTCCTCCATGTCCCTTTTCATGTAGTCCAAGGAGGTACATCTCAGGACATTCACACCAACATGGACAATGGGAGAGTCATATTTGTACTTGTTGAGGAGTGACCTGAGTGCATGCGTTATGTGGCGGATCCTGGCACCCGACAGGCAGCTGACAGTAACTTCCTCCTTGTTTAGCCTGGTGAGTGGAACATCAGTGTGCCTGACTATAGAGTCACCTATGACTAGAGTGTTGGGTACATTGTTATGCCTTATGGGCTGTGGTTGAGTGGCACACTGAGTTTGTGGGCTGTGTGTCATTTGGGTTGTGTTGGGGGGTGGAGGTTGCTTGTGTTTCTGCTTTGGTGGTCCCTGTTGCTTGGGCAGGTTTTTACTGAGAGCCTCCGTGAATGTAGGTGTGTGTTTTGTATTTCTATGTGTGTGTTTTGGTGGTGTAGGTTTTGAGGGACTATGTGCTGAGTGTGGTGTGGTGCAGGTGTTTACCTTCCCCTCTTGACTGTCTAGTCCAGTCTTGGGTGAAGAGAGCTTTGCTTCCAGTTTGGCTATATAAGTGCATCTCTCACAGGTTGTAGTGTTGGGTGGTAGGAGGAGAGGTTTGTCTGTGTACATGAGGCAATTACTGCATTGCCCCAAGATGCCCAGATTCATCAGGTAGACAGGAGAAAACACTGGGGGCTGACCCTTAGACATGCCTGGATAGGTGCTTATTTGTTAAGTACTAGAAACTGTTTTCCTCTAGACAGTGAGGAAAGTTGAGTGCTGTAGTAATTTATAGCTTATTTAGTGCTTACAATAAGTTCTGAACAAGTGCTGAATCAAAAAACTGGCTAGTTCTAAGAAACAAAATTAAGCTAGAAGGCTTCCCTCCAACACAGAAAGGCTTGGGTCCTAGAAGCCTACAAATAGTCCTGGACACAGAAAATCTATATCCAGGCTAGACTACCCACAGGAAAGGCAGGAAACAAGCTTAGAAAAAGTTTTTTTTTTTAGTGGAAAGAGAGAAAGGAGTAGCAGAAACTAAGCTGATTGGCCTTCTCAAATATTCTCCCTGTACTGGGGTAGAATGAGGTAATGACACTAGACTGGGAGGAGGGTCCCAGATCAAATTTACACTAGGGGTGGGGAACTGCAAAGCCACCAACTATAAAAACGCTATACCAACAGGGAGGTAGGGTGTGAAACAAACTGCAGAAATGTTTCTCACAGCTGAAAAGCAGCAGTGAGCCTTTAAATGAAAGTTTTAAACAGCTAAAGGAGCCTCTAGAAAAAAGAGTTTAACTGCAACAAGTTATCAGAAACAAACAACCCAACAGATGCTTAATAAAAGTGGACAATTTCCAGTTAATACCTCACACACAGTGAAACTAGCTGGAAAAATACACAGTACACAAAGTGCTATAAATAACAAAGACATAAAGAACAAAATAAACAAAAGCAGGCATGGATTTGTGCCTGTCCACTGTGTATCTTACAGACTGCTCCTGTCCATAAGAGACATAGGCACTACCCCAGGTGTGAATTTGTGATTCCCCATCTATTGATCCAATTTGCATTTGAAAACGGCCAGGGAATGCTCTGCTTAATGTGAATAAGAAGCCTGTTTCAAAGAAGGGGCAATCTCTGAGACACTTATCTGTCTCTCCAGCATGTTCTGTTTGAGTCGCTAAGTTTAGATCCTCAGATTGGGTGACCCTTGTGCTGTTTGATTTGTGGATGTGTAGCCGTTCCATCAGGGCTGGATTCGTGAGTGCCTTGTAGGTCAGGCATAGGTTACCCCTTAACAAGTCGTTGGAAACAGAGTAAATGGATAAGGCTTTTAGTCTATCTGCATAGTTCATGTTGTTTGCACTCTGTATTTTCTTTGTGACAAAGCTGTCATGTCATTCCAGCTGCTGTAAGTGCCTAGTCAAGTACTTGCCAGATGGTGCACTGTACTCAATTATTGGTCTAATGAGGGATGACTACAGCAGGACTACAACTTTTTGGATCTGAATGCCATAACTTTACTTATAAGACTTGTGCCACATAAAAGGACTTCCTCCCCACTGTGGACAGATGGTGGTCAAATGTCAGGATACTATCTATCTGTGTACCTAGACCTCTCATCTCTGAATCTACTCTAAGGGGTGTGCCATTGATGTTGCAACTTGCAGGGACATTTGACTTCCCAAAGGGTATGATAATGCATTTTTTTGCATTTAGATTTAGGCCATTGTTCTGGTACCAGTCATTTGCCTGATCTAGACCCCCCCCGAAGGATATCTACATTGTTGGGGGATTCAGTGATTGCCCCCAGGTTGCAGTCATCCACAAACTTTACCATCCAGAGGGATTCCTTATTTGTCTTGACTTCAGAGAAGTCTATTCTAAACAGGGGTTAGTAAATTTCTTTTTCACTTCTCACTCAAAAAAAAAAAATGTTCAAGACTATACTTTTAAAACACACTGTAATAAATGTTGTACTATTAAACAATAAGTATAATTTAAATCAGTTTGGTAGCCAAGTATATATTTTAAAAGAATCAGGAAGGTGAGTCTAAAAGAACATTTGAAATGATGCATGGTTTTAAAAAAGTGTGTGAAGTGACTTCCATGGCTTGAAAACATCCTGAAGTTCAAGACACATTTAATATACTAAGGGTAGGAAGGAAGGATAGTATTTCAGGGGAATAAAACCCCCTTTTGTATTTAAAGAAATAGGCGATAATATGTATTCTATACAAGGGAGAGGGAAACTGAGGTGTGGAAAAAAGGATAGCAGAAATCATAGGAACAAACAAGCCTGAAGCACATGCATGCCCTAAAATGCTTGACATAACTATTTAACATTATCATTTAAAATTACATATAGCCTTGATACAGATAGAATTAGAATAAAACAGAAAAGTAGAAACACAGAACTGACCTTTGGTAACCATTGGACAAAGCACGTGCCTGTATATCCTGTACTGTACATGCAAACATGAGACATGAATTACAGTATCCAATTAAATTCCAATGCAAAAGGAAAACGTACACAGGCAAAGTAGTTCCTCATGCTCCATTTTCTCATCTCTGTGGTGACTTGCATTCGGGTCACATCCCCACACTTCTCCAACTTTGATGACTGTAACTCTTGTACGATCCCATTTTGTTCTGTATCGGACATTGCAGAAACTCTGACCTTTGACATCAGAGTACCATGACTGCCTTCATGCTAACCATCCAATTTACCTGTTCCTTTGACCTCAGTTCTTGTTCTTCTTACTACTGTATGGTAGTTGTACAACTAGAAAGTTGCTTCCATTACAGGGCATCTATCCATTATTTGTATAACATAAAAAAAAAACTTAAAAATGTACATCACTTAAAAGAGGATATTCATTAATCCTTGTCTGCACTTCAGAAAATAACCAGCTTTCACTTAAAGTTCTTCACAGATCTTGTTTGAAATGAAAGCTGGAAGTGCTGCTGTAACGGAACAGGTACAAGATGTAAGACTACGGCTCTGATAGATGATGCTTGAGCGTACAAACCAAGTAGCTGTACAGCTGGCTGGGGCGGTACATATCAGTAGATGGATGCTGACTATCGACTACCATAACTGGGATGGCAGGTAACAGAAGTTAACAACAAATCAGCAGCAATACACAGAGATACCCATCATAAGTAGTAAGTGGCATACTCAACTATTTACACTGACTACCTCCATTTTAGGCTTGGATATGGTTTGTAAACTCCACTGAGTTTTCAGCTAGAATTCAGCCATCAGAATTATTTAACAGAAAAGACATTAATAAAACTATTTTACACTTGTGAGTAAGACTAACACTCCTGCAATGTAGAAGAGACCTGTCACCATAATGGTTAATATCTCCTGTAGTTGGAATAACCATCTCACAGTAGGCTGTGTCCAGCATGGTTAATAACAAATGGGAGAGGAAAGCAAATGAAGGTATCTCACTGGAGCTGTCAAATGAAGGGGGGGGGCAATGAGTAATAATATTAAATACAATTGAGAGGAATGCACTTGTCCAGAATTTTAACAAAATAATCCAAATAGTTTCTTTCATATTGGAACAAAATTGAAACAGAACAGAACTGAAATTTTTATATCCACTGACTGTTCAGCCTGAGTTTTGAGGTACATTTTTTAGAAATACAAATATATTTATCTAAATTATATTTCGTTAAGAGGTTAAACATTTTAATTTGGGTTTTTTACTATGTCTAGACCAGTCTTCCTTATGCATTACTACTTTGGATCACTGCAAAGGTCATCTGTCTGACTGTCTCATAATGTTCCTCTCCCTCAGGCTCCCTATGATTTTAGTTTTGTATCTAATTCCATCCTTGTTTTTTAGCACTCCATTATTATTTTTATCTATGTTTCTATTCAATAAGTTGCTAACTCACAAATCACTTGGCAGACTCACCTTTTATCTCACTATCAGTGTGCTGCAGTCACCGTGACTACTCTCCAGATTACAGAGTTTTTTCACTGGACTTTTTAACGTACATATCCTCATGCTCCTGTCCCCTACGAATCCTCACCAACAAGTGTCTTATATAATTTGGGGACCTTATTTAATGATGATATAAGTACCCCTGATTACGA
>NC_056751.1:775855670-775928170 GCF_019279795.1 Protopterus annectens
GCCTTGTTCTTTGTTGCCAACCAATAATTCTTCTTAGGCTGGTCCATCTTTTCTATCTTAGGTTCTTCATTCATAGGTTGTTAATAGGCTAATACCCACTAGGGCCCTTACAAGCCTATCTGTGTACTCCAAACCATTTGGTCTGCAGTATCATAGGCATCTATATGGGGGGGGGGGGCATGTTAGTAGGCAGTCACTAAGGGATTTGTAGGGGAAGTGTTGGGTTAATATTTTTCTTATTGACAGCACCTGTCCGTAAGGTAGATGGAGGCCAGTCCTGGATCACATTTATGATTTCCCATTCATTTGTCAAAGTTTCATTCAATAGGGTCAGCCATGAACTCTGCTTTACATGGATGGGGAGCCTATTACATAGCACAGGGATCCTTTGTGACATATCTGTCTCTCCAGCATGTTTTGTTTATGTCACAAGTGAAGTTCAGATCCTTGGATCTAGAGTTTTTGGTGCTGTTTTTTTTTTTCACAACAGATACATCAGAACTGAGAAAGCCCAGTAAGCCAGACAAAGATCCCCTCTCAGTAGCCTGTAGGAGAGTGAATACAAAGACAGAGCCTTTAGACAATCAATGTAGGACAGGGTATTCATGTCCTGGATTCTCCTGGTGTGAAACCTCTGTGGGCATTGCAACTGTTGCAAGTGTCTGGTAAGGTGTATGTTAAATGGGAGCATTGTACTCAGTGATAAGTCCGAAGCCAATAACATCTTTTTGTATACTTCCAGTTAACACCCATAGATCCTTATAGTGTCCAGATATTTTTTGGCCTGACTTTTTTAACTATGTGACTTACTAGCTAATAATTGGCAATATTACAAAGGGCAAGGCATTAGTTACACAATTACACATAATTCTTAATCTAGGATGTCCTGCAGTAGAGAAATTTATCACTGTTTGTCACTTATTATTTGTATTTTCATATTTATGTTCATATCTTCATAATTGAGAAGTCTACATGCTATCGAGGAATATAGTGGGAAATATCATGATTGGAGACAGGAAAATTAATTGTCAGTGTCTATTTATATCACATAATATTTGGATGGATTGTTAGTTGTTTGTCAGTAATTATGAAAATAGAAAATATTCCCATATGCACTCAATACTTCAAAAAACAAGTGACTGACAAACTGTTGAATGATATCAGGTAAAACCTAAGATGCAATTGAATAAAACTGTCTTTGATATTTGCACAGTAAGTTGCACATCTTGAGAGATATGTAGCATTATTTATATTGCTAATTATACAATAAAGCATGTTTTTCATAGTTCTATAAATAACTCAATAAATATGCATTCAAAGAGGAATTTCTTGCTGTCATGAAACCTTATGTCTGGTTAACAAAAGGGTTCTAACAATACATGTCTAAATTGTACAGTTTCTAAGATATCACACGTTGTGAACGTTTAAAAACTATAATTATATGTTTACATGCATTATAATATAGTATTTCTGAAAAGACTGAAAGGACTATTATCACTATAAAAATATTTTGTACTGATAACATTATTCATACAGTTCTAATAGCTGTTATTGTTCAGAAAATATTTACATTTGTTTAGCTTACTCTTTTTTCAGTGGCTTTTCAGAAGATACTCTGGAATGCAAGGAGTTGTGAGGCTGTAATAGGTGTGATGTTCCACACCACATAGGTGTTAATGAGCAAAGGGCTGAGTAGAGTGGTACTGCAACTTCCGTGGACCTGGATGCCATATCCTTACCTATAAGTTGGGTGACATAGAATGATTTTCGTACTATCTCGGGAACATATTAATCAAAGGTGAAATTGTTGTCAACATATGTTCCAAGATGCCTTACTACTGGGTCAATAATTTGGGGAGCTTTATCAATGGAGCAATTAAATTGGGTTGGCAGTTCCCCAAAGGGCACTATAATACATTGTTTGGCACTGAGTTTTAGGCCATGTTTTAAGATATCAGTTTCTTGGGGGGAATCTTTGATGCTTCACAGTCTGCAAACTTGGTGAACCAGATGCCTTTGACATTTCTCTTAACTTCCAAGAGATAGATCCCAAACATAAGCAACCCCAACATGGAGCCCTCGGGTACTCCACTCATGAACAGTCTCTTGTTGGAAGTGGTCTCACTGATCCTGTTTTCTTCGGTCTTGTAAATGAGTTATGTAGGGATTTAGAAGAGCTTGTCGACAATGCCTGAGTAGATTATTTTATCAAATGTCTCGGCTAGGTCAATATATGCAGTATGCACTGTTCTACTCTTGTTCATTGCATTAGTGACCCTCTTAAAAAAAGTCTACCAGGTTAAGTAGGCACAACCTTCTTTTAACAAGGCCAGATTGGGATGGAACCATTGTCTCTAGGTTGTCAATGCTCCTGTTTATCATTTCCATAATTTGTTGTATGGCTTTGCATATTTGGCTTGCTAAACTGATGGGTCTGTAGTTCACCGGGTCAGTTGATAGCCAGGCCTTGTGTTGGGGAATGACTGTGATGGTGTCCCATTCATTAGGAATGTAGCTTGTTTTTAGCCTGTAGTTCAAGCGTGCCTCAGGTGGTCCTGAAAGTTCATGCTGTAGACTGTTCAGGAGGGAACCAGGGGTGTCATTGGGACACAGAGAGGTGGTAGTCTTGGCTTTAGTGAGTTCTGGCAGCACCTAGTCCTTGCTAATAATTGGGGTCTATGTTGGGAGGAATTTCACCAGGAGGAGTTGAAGGGGTAAATGAGAGCTGTGGGAATCAAACCAGCACCACAGGAACCAAAGCTCACAACTTTAACAAATTCACCAACTACTTTTTCCTGCACTCCTTCTTAACTTTCCTGATATAACTCATTTCCATTCTTGGATCATCTGCATATCATATCGATTTTATAGTTTTTACAAAGGGTCTTTATAGACACTATTATTATTATTATTATTATTATTATTATTATTATTATTATTATTATTATTATTATTATTATTATTATTGTTGTTGTTATTATTCGTCTTCCTCTTCTTCTTCTTCAACTCCACCTATTTCCTCTTCTTCATGAGGTGCCAGAGCCCTGAGTATTTCCTTAAGCTCTTGGACTTTCTCTACAGTCCAGTTCCAGGTCTTCGGCCTTGTCTGTGTTGACTTTAGAGCCTTCTCTGATCACTGCTTGCAGCTGACTGTAGCCAGCAATGATTTATGGGGTGAGCTGTCTGTTTTACTAGGGTTGACTTAACAATCTCTAGTTCTAACCCAGTGCCCTTTCCTTACTAGGAGGAAGACTTCCTGAGTTACATATTGACCTCTCTTCTTTGTGATTTTATGACTGTCTCTCTTGGTGAACCATGGATTGACCACCATCAAGCCATTTGCCAGACAGAAGTCTACAAGGATCTCTCTTTCCTTATCCCTGTTTTACCACCAGTTTTGACTTTGGCAGTCCTCGTATTTAGTTCTGTCTGCCCCAGTATGAGAATTCAAATCCCCCATTAACAACACCAACCCACGTTGTCATTCTTTATCTAGTAGGACCTGCAACTACTGCCTGAATGCACTCTTTCCCTTGTCATTACAACCCTGATGTGAGGCATGGGTTGAGATTATGAATACTTCTCTATCTTTATGCAGAGCTGAAATTCAGAAGCATTGTGGGTATAGTTATGGCCAGATTATCTCTGTTTACTTTGTGCGCAAAGCTTGGAGCTTATTTTTAATGAAGAGTGGGAGAAATCAGTATCCAAAGCAGAGCTTATTAAATATCTTGCTGGTGGATGGAGGTGAGTCTGCTATAATACCATGTACTACTGTGGTGCTGTTACAGGAAAAGGTGAGGGAAAACAGTAAACATCTATTGTGTATGCACCTCCAAGACGTTCTGTGCAATCAGGCGTACAAAGCTCTTGTCAGAAATGGAAGTCATGGGGAATCTTTAAATGGACATTATGTAGGTATGGCTGCCTATTTTGCTGACCCAGTTAAAGGGTAGAAATGAGCAGGATGGACGTGGAAAGACAGAGTAAGATATTTGTGTGGTTCGTTCTTACAGAGAGGTCACACCTCTCAACTGTTACCTGCAGGGTTGGGGGTAAAGCAAAAAATAATTATGTTACAGATCACAAAGGAAGAACATAATTCACCTACAGATCATATTAACTTAGAATGACTAAAATCATGCCCAGTTTTAACAGCGGCGATACAAGAACAGATATAAAAAATGTAGGGCATCCATGTGGTTTGCATTTGAGTGGTGTGATAACAATGCAAGTGGGGTAAGTAAGGGAAGTAATAGGAAGGTGAAAGGGTCAAGGAAGGTAACAGGGGTACACAAATAAACAAATAAAAAAGACAAGACTAACAAGGAAGATGCTGACATAATGGGGGAAGAGGAGCACAATGGAGAAGGAGATGCCAGGCAGTGGAAAGCCGATGGAGTTTGAGAGGACTGGACAACAAATAAGGGTGAACACAGGCACAAAAGGGAGAATAACATCAGGATGTGTGCTAGGATGGGATTGTGCAGCTACTGCCCCTGACAACTGAGACTTAGTAGGAGTTTACTTTCCACCCCAAATTCCCTCACAACTGGGCCCTGGCTCTGATGGAAGAATTAGTGTGAGACAGGAATGTGACCCAGTGACCCCTAGGAAGAGGTTCTCCAGATAGCCAATGCAGTCAGTCAGCTCGCCCATGTTGTTTATAAGCTGCCTGAGGATCACAAGACTGTAACCTCTTCTTCCACCTCTACCAGCAAGGACAGCAGCACCAACATGTAGTTAGGGCTGGCAGGAGTGTCCACTGCATATAACGCTCCAGAAATATGTGTCCGTTGTTAAGAATTATCATAGAAATTTAAGTTTCAGACTTTTTATCCTTCAGAAAAAAACATGCTAATGCAAAACATGTTATTCTGTCAACTTTCTAAGAGTATAAGAATATTTAAAATCTGCCCCTGATTTTTGCCCTTTCTCACCCATTTTTTCTGGCTTTGCCCAGAATTCTTGTAATAAAAGGTTCAAATTCAGACATATGGCTGCAAGTGTGGAGGTGGCTATAGCAGCCTGGTCTGCAGATTGTGTACGTAACAGTGGTATCATGTGTGTATGGGGGGATGTGACAGTCTTACTGGAGAAACTCGTGCAGCTATAGATGCTGTTGCATATAATTGTAAAATAAGCAAGAAAAACAAAATAATAAACAAAACAAATGTATGTAATATAAAGGATAGCAAGAAAGAGGGAGGGAGGGGGACAGAGAAGAACAGATACAATGAAAAAATGGAGCCTATCCATATCTTTACTATGCTAATGTTGTAGGTACTACACACAAATGAAAAACAAACACCCACATCACATGTCTAATGATGGCATGCTGTAAAGCTAAGGGGAGACTCAAACCCACAGGGGTCTATGGTTAATCACCAAACAGTGCGTTCATTGAAAAGCTATTCTTCAAATACTAACTGTCGAATCATCCTTTAATCAAATGGCCATATCATCATAATGATTTCATCGAACTATGATAGTTGGCCAACATAAAGGATGCGTTGACAAATGCTTATTAGTAATATAGCTATAGGGAAACCTGGCCTTTCCCCACTGTAGTGTAACCTCGGAGTTTGGTATATATAATTGGGGGAGTATTGAGGAATTTTAGTACAACACCGGGCATTCGTTATGTGGGGGGCTGTGCCCCCCCCCAATTATATATGCCAACTCTGAGGTTGCACTACAGTGGGGAAAGGGCAGGTTTCCCTTTAACTATGTTATCAGTAAGTAAGTACTTGGTAACACTTCCTTTATGTTGGTCAACTATCAACGTTTCATGAAAATTGTTATAATGATATGGCCATTCAATTGACAGAGGTTCTGACAGTTAGCATTTGACAAGCAGCCATTCAATGAATGTGCTTCGACGATTAACCAGAGACCCAACCCACAGCAAAAATCACATGCTATTTGAAAGGCAGAATCTTAGTGTGTTAAACTATTTATACAACATAACTAAAGCCTTGTGACAAGCACGCAGTAATGGCATCAGAAAAATTATGTTGAAAGAGATGGGGGTGAGAAAAATGTACACATAAAATAAAAAGATGCACCTTATACATATTTTCTATTGTAACAGTTTGAGTGCTTTGCTCAGAAGTACAATAAGCACCCACCATAAACTACCAATAATGCACAATAGATGGCCATTGGGGGAGATGGGAACTGAATCCCCCAGCCATCTTCACATGCAATACAATAGGCAAAAACTTGGTGTGTTGACCTACTTGGACAATTAGTTCTACTCACACAAAAAGTAATAGCATTATTTATTTAACATTTGTTAACCAGGAACACCCAACTTGGAACAAAGACAATTTTCACCAGAGGCCCAGGGAGAAATGCTCTAGATGCATGTCTTTGTAACATGGGAGGAAACCCACACAAACAAAGGGAGTAGATGCAGACTCCACACAGAAAGAACCCCAATCAAGAATCAAACCAGAAAACCTGTGAGGCGACAAGGCTATTGCTGCACCACTGCACCGTTCATTAGATGAAGTATATTTATTTTATTTTTATTTTATTTATTTGATTTTACATTTGTTAACTGGGATGGTCCGACTGGACACAGGTCTATTTTCAGTGGAGACCCGGGACAAAAGCTTCACATTAAGTAAAATTTTACACAATATGTTAAAGTACAGTAAACAGCAGAAGACATAACAAGACCTATATATACAGGAAAAAAATAGTTTACACATGGTTAATAACAGAATAAGTATACAAATTCAATCAGCATTAGAAGAAGACCTAGACTGCAATATATATTACAGTAGTTATATTAGGAAGTGAGGTATATAAGTGGAATAATTTAGGACTTACATAATACATGGGGAATATATTGAGAAAGAGAATCTATGAGAGAAATGTACATGGTGCATGAAAGATTTGCAGCTCATACATAGTTTTCCCTTATAGCACCATCAGAACCCACTCAAAATTACCCCTAAGGGCACGATAGGCAACTGATGGGTGGGATCAAACCCATAGCCACGAGCACGTGCAATCTAAAATAGCAAAGCCTTAAGGCTACTTGTACAACTCCTGCAAAACCTCCATGCAGATATACCGCTACCTTTCAGCTATGGAACTTAGCAGAGAAGTTCCAGTGTTGTACAAAACTGTGTGGTGGCACAGTACAAGTATACTAGATCAACAGACTCCTAACAGGTAAACCCATACTGTACAAAGCAGGTGTAGTCACCACAGCACTGTCTAAGGTAGTCAGTCCACCTCTTGCACAGCTGCACATTCTCTGCTATAACTTCTTGGGCTATGGAGAAAGAAACAAGAGTTTGCAAGGTTTGTGGCTGGCACATAGTGGCAGGTTGTATGTGCAGGTAGGACAGGGGATTATTTACATTACATCTGAGGTGCTGCAGCTTAACTTCTTAAACCCACCATCAAAAAGGACAGACTTGGAATTGCATTCCTGCATGTTGCTGTAATAATGGTGGCATTCAGCTCTGCATAAGGAAGGCTGTCACACATAAGACAGCCTGTGGCAGAGCATTCCAGGCACCGGTCTTGTATATGGGACCTTCATACCCCCCCTGTATGGTTGCAGTCAGTAATAAGAGGAAGATTTTTGATTCCCTGACACATCACCACTGTGCCCTGAAAAATGCATTCTCTTATCTCTCTAAGGATATGTTTATTTGTTGACAGAGCACAGAGCAACATGTCAGACACCTCTCTCCCACACCTGTATTGTGGCGTAACAACTGCCAGGTAATGTGGGGCACTTCATTTACATGATCCTTCATGGGGAAGCACAATATTTAGTGTATGACCATGTTTGACCATTGCACCGTAAGGTGTTAAACATTGCAGCCCTGTATCTGTGTATATACTATGAAAAAGGGCTGAACCATGCACAGACAATGGTGCCCACAGGTGTCTGGGCATGCGCATGATGCTGTGCCCTAAATCTTGGGCTGAACCATGCACAGACAATGCTGCCCACAGGTGCCTGGGCACATGCATGATGCTGTGTAGAATATTCTACATGAAGTTTTGCCACTCAGCACAATACAGAAATTGAACTATCCAGGAGCACAGTCTCTGTACCCAGGCACCCAAATTTGTGGGATATAAGTGTGGGGGAAGGGGCTCAGATCTTCATTATTCTATGGAAGAATTCATAGACCCCTAGTGTCTAAACTTGCACCAGGTGAATCTTGTCCTCATTATGCAGAGGCGCTGGATTTCAGCTTCTATTAGGTAAATATGCTACTTTCTTAGCTTCACTTTTTAAATTATGAGTATCATTGCTGCTGTGATACTTTCTTACATAATGAAGTAACTTTGACATTATTTTTATGGAGTTTTAATTTATGAGTATCATTGCTGCTGTGATACTTTGTTACATAATGAAGTAACTTTGACATTACTTTTATGGAGTTTTAATTTATGAGTATCATTGCTGCTGTGATACTTTGTTACATAATGAAGTAACTTTGACATTACTTTTATGGAGTTTTAATTTATGAGTATCATTGCTGCTGTGATACTTTGTTACATAATGAAGTAACTTTGACATTACTTTTATGGAGTTTTAATTTATGAGTATCATTGCTGCTGTGATACTTTGTTACATAATGAAGTAACTTTGACATTATTTTTATGGAGTTTTGAACAAGCTGAGTGAGAGGAGTAATACAAAGGTAATGCAGCTGGGCAGAAGGATTTTTAAGCCTAATGGGAAACACACCCATCAACACATACTCATAGCACAAGAGAATACATATAGGCAAGCCTCTTCTATAGCCTACACTTGTATCACATGCGCAAATTTATTTTTAACAATGAGAAAAAAAAGTCATGTGGATTCATGTCGATCCATCAAAGGTGGTTTCGATGAATGCAAACAAGCCAAAACTGCCTTCAGCAAACATTGAAACAATATATTTTTGCAGAGGACAAGTTGCCTGCACCCCCTGCATGAGTGCCCAGCCCCCACACATCCTGGAATTATATATGTTAACTCTGAGGTCACACAACAGTGGAGAACAATGTGATGTGAACTTTCATCAAAGGGGGTTTTGGTGAACTGGCTTTGGTTTCTTTGCATTTGCTGAAATCACATTCAGTGAAATGACATGCTTCCTAGTCATGTCACATTGTGGAATGGGAATGTTAAGGATGTGGTAGTGTAGGGTACATTTGATCAATAACAAAATATGTGCCTGAAATTAAAGTCAATTGTCTGGACAGACATATGACTGTCAGACAGACTAGCAGCATGGTGTATGGGAAAGGTGGACAGACATGTCATAAGGAATGTTCTGGAAAACTCAGGAACATTATGCTAATGCCATTGTTTTCCATGCCTATAAAGCAATGTCTGGGAAGGTCAGTAGACAGAAAACTAATGCAGTCTCTGCTGAGAAAGCTATGTATAAAATGACGTTCTCCAAGACAGAGAATAACATGCTACTTCAGGCTCTCCATAGACATTGCTGGAATCTCTTTGGACAGGATGCTGCCATCCAGGTCTACTGGGAACATGTCGTTTTTTGTGGCCAGGACCACACTTATGACATGGTCTTTCATGAGGCAACCAATATTATTCATGATGCAGAAAAGAAGAGTTGTTCCCCTGTCACAGAAAGGTAGGTCAATGGAAGATGGGCCATCGGTTGAGCCACCTCTGATGGAGATGGAGAAGATTCTGGCTTCTGTCAGAGCAGTGGTACCTCTACATTGGCCCACAGTGCATATTTGGACATTGGTATAGAGTTTCTTTGGCAGTAAGAATATCCACTGGTGGCCCCTTTAGTACATAGAGCTCTTCCCCTGTAACAGTGAGCTTAATTCCTCTTAAGCCATTACTCACTGGCATACTTATTAAATCTGTCTGATTTAGATTATACAGGAACATTGGGATTCCACATGCATGACCATCTGCACAAGTTACGATATTTAACTGTTCAGTTTTCAAAGGCTACTATTGCTACATCTGACTTTGATGTATGCTTCTGATGTTGTTACACAGAGTATTTTGCTTTGCTGTGTTCAAAGGAGATTCCCTATCTGGCTCTACCACTGATGTGTTTCCACTACCTAATGTTGGAAGTTCTACAACCTCTGATGATGATGATGATGGTGATGATGACAGCGATAATCTGGCATGATGACAGAGTACAGTGTGTGTGTGTGTGTGTGTGTGTGTGTGTGTGTGTGTGTGTGTGTGTGTGTGTGTGCGTGTGTGCGTGTGTGCGTGTGTGTGTGTGTGTGTGTGTGTGTGTGTGTGTGTGTGTGTGTGTGTGTGTGCATGACACAGGGAATGTAACCACTGGATCTATTGCAAAGACCACAGACATAGCCTCTGTGCCTGTGCAATCAGATGACACACATACCACTCATTGAGGAATGTTTACTGGTGACCCTAGCAGATAAGAAAATTTAGTACCCCCTTCTGGGCACATGTCAGCATCTGCCCTTAGCCCCCTTGGGTGGGGAGTACACACAGGTGGATACTGGTGCTTGTTGGAAACATAGTTACTGCCCTCCACCTGAAGCTACTGTGTCAATACCTGCAACAAAGGCTATCATAGAAGTTGGGGTTAGTACCACCTTAGCAGTGTCAGAGTTAGTAAGGCTGATGCAGGGTGTGCGAGATGACCCTCAGGACTGTGTGTCCCATATGTGTAATTTTTTTGAAAGACATGCGATGACCATCAGGGGTGTGTGTCCCCTATGTGTGGTTGTTTTGAAAGACTAAGTCACAAGCTGAAACATGCCATTACCTCACAAACTTGGTGGCCACATGTTAGGTGCCATCTGTGAAACCTTTCCACGTCTACATCCACAGATAGTGCTCATTGTGGCAAAGATTTCAGAGATCATGATCATGCAGTGTTAACACTTCCACAGCTACATTGGTTGTAGAGATGTCTATGACCAGGAGATGATGTCCCTATGTTACTGCCATCATGACAGTTATGGCAGTGACATGTCAGGTAACTGATGTTATTTACATTCACCCAGCATGCTGCCATCTAACCAGGGCCATGATTCAACCAGTATAACTTGTGGTAGAAGCAGGTCTCACAGGCAGATGTCTGCACTGGATACATGAGAGTCATGAGAGTATGTGAGATATGGATATAGGAGAGTCATGAGGGTACATGAGAGGAGACATATTGCTGAGGATGTCCTGTGCATTATCAACCACCTAGAAGTTGATAGAGTGATACCCTTTCTGGTCCATGAATCTACTTCCCAGCTCCCCAAGTATGGACATTATTTCAAAGTGGGTGCAGTCTATGGCCCCTTGTGTCTCAGGGAAATGGGCTATATTGTAGAATTCCTGCATTGTGTTCTTCTCTCTCCTCTATGGTATGAGAGAAATGCAGACATTCCCCCACATGCTGAAGCACAGCCCTGGGAAACTGATGGACTATTCTGAATACAGAAGCCTGTGAAACTCCCACTGTGTCCCCAGTAGGTCACTGAAAGGTCTCGGCATCCAGTGTGCGTAAAGCCGCACATACCATGGTATCCACTGGGGTAGGAACTCTATGACTCCAGCAGGATTCTAGATGAGGCAGACACATATCTATACAGTACTTGTCCTCAATGTTGTTATCATGGAATGCATGACATGTTAATGGTCAGATGATATGGTGCCTCCAAGGGAATGATGTGATCACCATGAGTCATAGCTGCAATAACAGCTTCTTGCAGATACACATTAAATAATACTGTGGCAACATCTAATATTTTTCTGCAATTCCTTTGTATGAACATGAAGATCTGGCTGCATTTATTAACATGCATGTTGCAGTATTTACACATTTACAAATCACTCTGCCATCTTGATTTGCCTCATTTGCATACATGACACTACTCATTTTAATACTGTTTAACAATATGCCTATTAGCATATCAGCAGTCAGCATTGCTGCTCAGCCTTCATTGCCAGTGGTATCTCTGTCTCTGGATTGCACACCCTACCATGGCCTCTCCGCTTGCAAAATTGCTTACTGCAATGCAGCTACTTTTTCTGAATTTCAGCCTTGGAGTCTCATTGCTATGAGTCTCTCACCACTGATAACATCCGTCTTCTCATTCACTAGTGGGCACTCATTTCCCAACTAAGTTGCTTTGCTGCACTGCCATTCATCTCATCTTTTGGATGCACAGGATGTCCAGTCTGCTCCTTATGATCATGTCATCCATTTCCAAGCTTTGTCTTGTCAGTATAGCAGTTTTGTAGGATGACCGACTTTGCATCCAGCTTTTACTTAACAGAGCTGTCTCCAGGATAGGTGACTAGCTACACACAGATGTAGAGGCAGAACATAGACTCCTCTCACCACTTCCATACATTCCTGATAGACACCACAACCTAATCACCACAGGCCAATTTCACATCAAGACACCTGATTCATGTTTTCCTATCTATCAGGATACTGCACACCACAGCTGATGTTTTCATCAATCAGTGCCGACAATTCTTCCCCCCGTAGACACATAGAGTCTGTGCTACACATAACTCAGTTTAATTTTGGATGTTTTTTATTGTTTAATTAGTTAATTAGGACATTAATTTTCTCAATGAGTATATAAGTGTGATGTTTGCATTCAATTAACTGTGATCCTTGAAGGCGAATTGCCGAGGTACCAGATCGCTGGAATAAAGAAAAGTAAGATACTGGTGAAGTGCTGGCAGTTTGTGTGTTTTTTTTATTTCTGTTGTGAGGTGTTTTGAATTGGATTTCTAGCCAGCTTTTCTTCACCAGTTAACTTATATCTTCATATTATCATGTCGCAAACAAATGGAGGCTCTGAACAGAGCCATTTGTCAGGAACTATGCTTTTTTCTGATATCATGAATGAACGTGAAAGAAAATATACTACAATGGTTCCCTGGAACGTGGGCACTGATCGAGGTGCAGATGGGCGGTTCATACAGCTGGAGAGACTCATGACCAAGGAAATAGCATTATATTTGGATACGCGCCTGTTGGAGAAATATGTAAGTTTAAACATTACTCCAAGGGGGTTGTGTATTGACAAACTTCCTGCTACACAATTTTCTGAAGAGGAGTCTGACCTCTTTGATGAGTGGAAACAGGCTTCTCTTTCATGCACTATTAGTTGGCTTCGCATTTTAATAAAATGCAACATGAGAGCTCATGAAAAGTTAAAAACAGACATTTTGCATCTACAGGACGAGGTGGTGGGGGAGTCCTGTTACAGGATGCAAATTTTGAAAGTCAATGAAAAAATTTGTAAATTGGAAGGTGAAATCATCCAGAGGAAGCGTAACAAGTTAGTGCATGACTTAAAAGATTACGAGACTGGTATATTGTTCTCAAGGCAACGAGAACCTGTACGTAGCAGGTCAAAGGTTAGGAATGGAAGTCAGAGACAACAAAGTATTTCAGCGTCTTCAGCATTTTCAACGGACAGGAACATTTCAAAAAATTTGACTTTTGCCAATACTTCAGTGACTGTTAGTACAGCTGAGGTCCTTGATGGTGCCTTAGTTTCATCGAACACAGGAGATTCCTTTCAGACGAACAGATCGAACAAGGGAAAGGATGGAAGGAAGGGAAGAAACCACTTTAAATAATGTACTGGTATGTGAACTAGGTTTTAGCCCGGAAATTTCTGACATAGAGACTTTAATGTGTATAAATTTGTCTAGCTTAGAACTGACTTATGATATGAGAAATGTTTTGTTTAAAGGTAGTAAATTTATACCAACTTTTATTCCTTGTCTTGCTGACTTATATTTTGAAATTAAAGCTTTCATCAGAAAGCTATTGTTAAAAGTTTATTTCAAAAGAGAAGATGAGTTAGTCCCTGGAAATGTTGATTCTAATGTCTGTTGTAGTACCATTGATTTGGATGACAGTTTATTGAATTTGTCTTTATATGACTATGATGGGTCAGACCTCTATGAGTTATATGAAAATGATGAACAAGTGAACCATGATAGTATTTATAATACTGGTTATGGCAAACTGACTGTGCCACATCTAAGGAATACTAATAAGTTCACACCTAATATGAATGTGCCTGCCATCTCAATATTTTTTAAAGTTCTTTTTAAAGAAATTGAAATAGCATATAAAATGTTTTGTAAAGAAAAAAGACGTTATAATTTAAATAAAAATGAATGGCAAGCTTTGAAGGAATTAAAAAAGTTTAAGACTAACTTTATATTTAAATGTGCTGACAAAGGTGGCAATTGGGTTGTCATGAACAAACTTGACTATTGTGAGATGGTTGATAGTTTACTTTTAAATGGTGAGGAATATAAGAAGTTGGATAATGAACCTACCAAGTTGTTCAATGATGAGCTACTATTTTTATTAGAAAAAGGTGAATGTTTGGGCTTTTTTAAACACAAAGATGTTCGTAGATTGTATATAAAAAAAACTACTATACCCATTTTATATGCTTTGCCTAAGGTACATAAAAACTTATAAAAACCACCAGGCAGGCCTATAGTTTCGGGGATAGGTTCATTTTTGGATAATGTTAATACCTTTTTAGATTTTCATCTGAAAGCTCATTTACATAAGGTAGTAGCCCACATTTCCAATACTCAGGATCTCATCAATAGTATATCTCAAATCAAATGGCATCATGATTATTATTGGGTGACTATAGATGTTAAATTACTATACACTAATATAGACATCAGATGGGGGCTGGATTCTATTTTTGAGATGTTAGGTGAAGGGCCCAGAACCACCGTTTTGATGGGTCTATTAGAGTTTTGCTTGACCCACAACTATTTTTTCTTTAACAACAACTATTTTTTGCAGGTGAAGGGTACAGCGATGGGGGCAGCTTTTGCACCCTCATATGCTGTTATATATATGGGTTTTTTTGAAAAAACATTTATTTATCCTACTGATTTTTTTAGGAATAATGTAATATTGTACAAGCGCTTTATAGATGATCTTATTTTTATCTGTAAGGGAGACATAACTGAATTTTTTGAATTTTTTGAGGTCCTAAATAATAATGGACACAATCTCTCTTTTTCTTATGAGTTAAATAGAAAACAGATTAATTTTTTAGATTTAACATTATTTGAAGATGGGGAAAATATAGGATTTAGGCCTTTTAGGAAATCCACTTCAGTTAATATGTTTTTGCATGCGACTAGCATGCATCCTGATCATCTATTAAAGGCATTACCTTATGGTGAATTTAAGAGAATTTTTGACCATACCAGTAATGTAAATGAAAAAAACTAATGAACTGAATAAAGTTGTGTTGAGGTTAAGTGAAAGGGGTTATAAAAAAACACATTTATTAGTATGCAGGGATAAATTACTTGGTAAAAAAGCAGACATCGTAAATTTTGAATCAAGACGTGAAGATTTCACTATGGAACAGAATAAAGATGGTGAAAAGCTTTTTTACGTAACCAAGTTCACTGCTTTTTCTGAAAAACTGGTGTCATTGGTTAGAAAATACTGGTATCTTGTCAGTGATGATGAGTCTATTGGTCATTTATATCCTAAACATATTACATTCTCCTATAAAAGAGGAAAAATCTTAAGGAATTGTTAAACAATAATTTAATTGAAAGGAAAGATAATATTACTGCTTTAAAATTAGGTACTTTTCCCTGCGGTTCTTGTAATATTTGTGACAAGGTGAGGAACCTGAGTGTTATCAATGACATAAACTTTACTTGTAAACACCATTTTAGTTGTAAATTCACAGGGGTGGTTATATATTGGGTTGTTCATGTAAAAACACGTGGTACAAAAAGAATAGTAAGGGTACGCATCTTAGAGCATTTAAAAGACATTAGAAATCAAAATTTGAATAGTCCTGTTGCTAAACATTTCCAAGAGAAACATAGTGGTTCTTCTAGCAGTTTAATATTTAGTATATTGGGAAAGCCCTTCCTTCAAAGAGGGGATGACATTGTAGTAAAATTATTGGAGCTTGAAACTAGAATGATTTTTAAGTTTCACACTCTAAAGCCTAATGGTATGAATCAGGAATTAGGTAGTTAATGAATTATTTATACTTGTATATTTAAATATATACATATAAACATATATTTATTCATTATATACTTATTATAAGCTTATGGTCACTTTAAAATGTTTTTATTGTTTAATTAGTTAATTAGGACATTAATTGTCTCAATGAGTATATGTGTCATGTTTGCATTCAATTAACTGTGATCCTTGAAGGCCAATTGCCGAGGTACCAGATCGCTGCTATAAAAAGAGTAAGATACTGGTGAAGTGCTGGCAGTTTGTGTGTTTTTTTAATTTTGGATGTACTCTGTTGGCTCAGCATACCATTTATGGTTGAAGTGCAAACATGCAACATGTGTCTGTGTGACAGAAACCCCACATAGGCATATGGCTAACATGTGAAGTCCACAGAAGCATTGTCCTGGACGTTAAGATCACACCCTATACCTTGGGCTTGAGGGATGAAGACATCCAGCATTGCGCTAAGCATGCTAAGGATATCGACTACTTTCCCTTCTTGTTATCCCATCAGATATAGTCCTCCAACTAGATCCCTCCATATTCCCTTTTTATTCCCTTTTTTGCCCATCTTACAGTCTTTCCATGAAGCCACAGTTTAATTCAAGAAACCAGAATTAACTTCTGTGCAAAACATCAGTTGCTGAATATTAATGAAAAATGCAGAAAATGTTTGAACAAATGACACTGACTAAATTGTATGAAACTAATTCAGCATCACAAAATTACCTACTCCCACTTTACAATATGCACCTTAGAACACAGGTCACTAAGAAAATATTCAAGGACAATCATCACATTAAAGAATCAGTTTAAAGAGGTTCTGAGAAAGCAACTATTTAGCAATGCATGCAGAATGAACAGCTTAAACAAAACAGATCTTAGTAAACTATCATCCTGCTATAACCACATTGCCAGATTTGCTACTGGTGCAGCCTATCGGACACACCACTGTCACAACCTAAATCGCCTAGGATGGCTTGAACTGCCTATCCTACTGCAGTTCAACCAGCTAACAGTGGCACATAAAGTCCTTTACCAACAAGAAATTACACTTGCACTAAAAAATATTATCAGCCCCTACACCAGCACCCGGCCACTGCGATCATCCACTAGACTCCTAGTTCAAGCATACAAATCCAACTACTCAGCTGGAGGCTCTCTGTTTGCTAACTCTCCTGGAAAAACATGGAACCAACTCCCAGCTAACTCGACCCTAGAATCCTCACTAACTTGATTCAAAAACAAATTCAAGAAATACTTCAAAACTCATTGGTCATGTCCTTGCACTAACCCCGACTAATGACCTCTCTATTTCTTAGGTGCCTTACCTTCAACTACTTCCAACTTTTTTCTACCACACCATTTCAGGAAGGGTCAATTGTATAACTGCTGCTCAGTGTGTCTTAAACCTGAATGCAATGTTATGTATGTTTAACTTTAAAAATAATGTTATGTTTTGTAAAGTATTTTATAATAACTTAGTATTATATGTGCTAAATGCTAGTATTGCTTATGACTGTAATCTGCCTGAAACTAGCATTTACTAAATGTTCAATGTGTATTATTATCTTTGAGCTTTTCTCCCAGTGCCTCAGCTGAAAATGGACATGTATCCAGTCGGACTATCCCAGTCAACAAATGTAAAATAAATAAATAAATGAAGTAAAAATATAACAGAAATAAAAATAATGGCCAATGCAAGTTAGATAGCTTCTAATACGGCGATAATCAGGATATATATATATTAAATAAAACACCACATAGCAATTAATCATTTAAATTATAACCACAACCAATGTATTAAATCAGTGAATTAAGGTTAATACATTTCTATTAAAGCATTTCAGAACATTTCATTATACTGTGAAAAATTATTTTTGAAAATGATAAATGATACAGCCTCAGGGAATTGCTCCAGGCATCCAGAACTTGTTAAGACTGTCTTTGGGTATTGGAGGTGCTGTGTAATTTTGGGTAGGTATGGTGTGACTTTATGTCAGATGACAACAAACTGATGAAACAGTTTGTAAAATGGGATCACCGCAAAGGTTGATGTGCCCTAGCCAGCAAAGTGTGGAGCAACCTGAGCACTGACCTTATTAACACGGAGGCCGCACCTCTGGATGCAAATAAGACCATGAAGGTTGATCTCTACAGAAAAAATGAGTTGATATAATGATATAGCAGACTTTCAACAGGCTTATTTTTATTTAAAGTTATTATTTTTTAAAATGTATAGAAATGGTAATTGTACAATCTTAGTAATAGAAAATAAGTTCATGTGTTGTTTAAAATCTTAGTAATGTATACCATTAAAAGGTCAACAGAGCAAGCTAGTTAATATTTCAAATCAACATCACACCACTCAATGTTCAGTGGTCTTACCTCAGTCCTACTATTCAGAGTGGTTTAGGAGATTATTGTGTAGTTGTTCCAACTCCGTTCCCCTCATAGGTAGCCAGTATGTGCAGTGTCCACTCTGCCAAGTCCAGTGCAGATACATGCTTTTGTCCACTTTCTGTGCTTGGCCAGACTGCAATGCACTCTCTCACTGGGTCTTCACTCCTGAAATCTGCCCACATGCACAGTATGTACATCTGAGGTCTTCAACCAGGTGGCAACTCTGCAGTGTGAACTGTACCACCTCCCTCATGAGCATGAGATGGGCCCACTGACATCAGCTGCCCACTCCCACTCCACTATGGTAGCCTCATCTCAGTCACAGGCCACTAATTAAACATGACTCACCCAGTATAGGGTCACCACTTCCATCAGTGCTGTGTGGTCAGCATGCCTACACCACTCATTGAAGCCTCTCTGGCTCTGCACATGCTTAAATCCAGGTTAGCCCCCCTTACTTCTGCTTCCTCTGCCTACCTTCCTTGTTGTCTGCAGTATCTCTTACCCCCAGCAGACCTATGAAACCTCACCAAGAATTCTCCTCCCCTCCTCCCAACTTTAGCCTGGATTTCTCTTTATGTCTCTCTAAACCCCTCTAAATTTATAACTTCTCAAATCATCTATGCTATTTTCCCCTTCTCTAAGTAAAGATATTTATATAATCTAGTGAACATTTATTCTCATATTAACATGATGCTAAACACATCAACTATTATCTTCTCAAGAAATCTTTTGTAATATTTTATCACCTTTATCAAAAATTTTAGAAAGGGTAGTACATTCCCAGCTAATGCAATACCTCCTACAAAATAGCCTTATATCAACATCCCAACATGGTTTTCGGTCTTCCCATAGTACTACAACAGCCCAGTCTTATACCAATATAGTCAATTCCCATAGAAACAAAGGCCTTTTTGTATCTTCTGTATTCTTAGACTTATCTAAAGCCTTTGATATGGTCAACCACAACATACTGCTCAAAACTCTGTCTACCCTCAGCATAAACTCCATCACCATATCATGGTTCAATAACTATCTATCTGGCTGACAACAAGCAGTGCTTTGGCAGGACCAACTATCCCCCCTTCTACCTGTAACTATAGGAGTTCCACAAGAGTCAATACTTGGGCCTCAACTTTTCTCTTTATATACAAATCAGATAGCAGCTTCCTCTCCCTCTGACTCTATAGTGTAATATGCAGACGACACCACCATCATATGTGCCGTCACAACCTTAAGCAAACTTCAAACAATAACACAGGATAACTTTACTCTGGCTGAAACATGGTTTTCTAGCATTAAACTTCTACTCAACCCTAAAAAAACAAAACTTATTCTCTTCAGTCCTGGTAGATCCTCTCCACCAAATGTTGACTTCACCATAAAATCTAGGGATAACACCACTATCACCCCAACAACACACACCAAACTCCTAGGAGTAGTAATTGACAACAATCTGAAATTTGACATACACATAGCACAAACAATCAAAAAAGTAAACAAAAAAAAAAACAGGTCTCCTGTATAGGAACAGGCAATTCATGACCAGCTATACCAAAGCTGCTGTCACCTGTTATCCACCCTACTGTACGCCTCCCCAATCCTGACTAATCTTTGCCAAAGTGAACAAAACAAAATGGCATCTTGCTATAACAAGACTGCTAAGTTTGCCACTGGCGCCTCATATAGATCCCATCACTGTCTCTCTCTCAAACAGCTCAAATGGTTTGAGTTGCCTCATCTACTACTAATTACACAAATCTTCACAGCCCATAAACTGTACTACCACCCTGACAAAACTCCAGCGCTACAGGAGCTAATACAGCCCTACACCACCACCCGTACCTTAAGATCTACAGACCAAAATCTCATAACTGTCATCAAACACAAGAATGAAGCAGGCAAAGTTCTCTTTGCTTGTACAATAGCTAAATTTTGGAACTCACTCCCAAACTACATAACTTCTACCAGCTCTGTCTCACTATTCAAGAAACTAATTTAACACCCGCTACTCTACCAATTGGCTGTGCCCTTGTCACCCCCCCAGATTATCTCACTTTCCTTTCAGTACTGCTATGATTCTGCAGAACCTTCACCACTTATCTGTTAACTTCTTCATTCTTAACAAACAAGGTTTTTAAATTACTTATTTTTCCAAACAATGTTATTCAGAAGGCTTTGTGTTGCACTTCACCTGTGTAAAAATGTTAAATATGTTCCAATATGATTGTATGGGAATGTGCTACTGTTTCTGTTTACATTTTATATGTGGAGCTTTTCTCCCTGGGCCTCCGCTGAAAATGGACCTGCGTCCAGTCGGACTTTCCCAGTCATCAAATGTAAAATAAAATAAAATAAAAATAAATAAATAATATTTTAGAAGTAATATTTTAGATGTTAAGTCAAATTTTAAGCAAAACTATAAACAACTTGCCATTTTTTTTCTTTTCAGCTCTAATCTGCTCATAATGTATTGTTTAAAGTCTTAACTAACATGATGTTGTTTTAAAAATTGTATTTTAGCTGAGTAAGTACCTAAATGCAGAAGTCTTAACTAATATAGAATGTAATGTTTGCAAGCGCAATCTGTGTATGTACCTAAATGTCTAAATGTAGAGCTTTTCTCCCCAGGCCTCTGCTGAAAATGGGTTATGTGATCCAGCCGGACCATCCCACTTAACAAATGTCAAATAAACAAACAAATAAATAAAATAAATAACTTCATTTTAAAATGAGAAGACTGCAGTATTCTACATCACTAGATCACTCAGCACTACTTCTCTTTGCATCCATTCAAGACTGCAACCATGTTGTTTGCAGTACAATAAATTTAATAGTTCTTTCCCCTTAAAATAATGGCTCATAGCAACTGACCAACTGAATGAGTAAAACGATAAACATACCTCACTTGGGGATTGATAAATTATTTATTATTTATTTAGTTTACATTTGTCTACCAGGAAAGTCTGGCTGGACACAAGTCCTTTTTGCAGCAGAAGCCCAGGGAGAAAAGCTCCACATACAAAGATATAATAGCAGACATACATATTCATGAGTTATTATATGGTTTTCATGACAATAGAAGTACTTGACATGATAAAGTAAACAGGTTTGACATTGATCTAACAGAAATGACAACAAACACTATGTGAAGAGAGTCAATATCCATCCATTCATCCATCCAACCATCCATCCACCCATGCATCCTCAACCCCTTTTCCCATTTTGCATATGGGGTCAGGGTGTCACTTCAGCAGTGACAATCATTTTGAGCCACGGTTTACACTGCCAGGTGGCTAGCCCCGCCACAGAGGATCAACAATATACATCTACATGCACAAGGTTGTCTACTATTTACGTATAATTAAAAGTTATTATGTACATCTTCAAATCAACAAGTTACACGTGGATGTCAAAGAATTGTCAATCCAACACTTAAGAGGAGAATGTCAGAATGAAATAATATTTATAGGTGCAAATCATTAGATGTTGTTTGCATTGTTACAGATATGAGGTCTTGGAAGTATTCATGCTGGTGTTTGTGTTTTAGCAATTAGACAGCAATAATCATAGCCAAGTCAACATTGTTTATATTGTGTGAGTGCAATGAACCTCTAGGTTTATTACATATGCATGTGACAAGGCCAGTGTGTGCAATAAGGAGATTATCATTATGGCTGCAGCACAGACCCATGGCTAGGCATGATAGAAGACCCCACAGCCACAGTGAAGTGCAAACAGCTGCAGTGAACATTGATGGTGCACAAGCACTCTCACTAATCAGTGCATGCACAAAGGTGTAGAATTTGTGATGTAATAAATGGAGCAAAATATCTAACTATTTATATATGCGAACATAAAAAATACTGTCTACTGCTGCTTTAAGTAGTTAATTGCACTGTATTCCACGGAAGTAAATACTGTGGGAAGAAATAGCCAGGGAATTGTTTTTGCTAGGCTTGTATAGGCCCTAGGGCCGATAGCCTAGTACCAACCTATGAACCTATGAACCTATGTATCTGATAGTTGTAGAGCTGTTGTATATAGTTTATGTGGTCTTGTTACATTTGGCCTCCTAAACAGGTATTCTGCATTAAAAAGGTGTTTTTCTGGCACACATGTGCTGATCTAACCTGTCTCAGTTGGGGATTGCTGGTGGAACGCTTACTGTGTGCTTTCCTGATTGGTAGCTGGCTTAAAACTTGTTTCTCTTTTCTCATACTTAAGCCTCACATTTGTGTGGTGCTGACCATTAGCACTGCCCCTGTACAGATGCAAAAGACTAGAAACTCATTTTTTCCCTGAACAGCTGTCAGTGAAACCATCCAAGCTTTTCTGCTGTTTTAGGAGCAACTCAGTTGCTCACTGAGTAGCGTTGCCTTATTGATCAACATTAGCCTACACAAAGTACAGGTCCCTCTTGTAGTCTGTCAAATTAACCCATTCCCTTCCCTAGTAAAACATACAGTAAGAACCTGTTATCATGGATGGACAGTTTCCCATCATCGCTCTGTCCAACCTGATAGACATGGGCATCCTGAGGCATTGCAGCAATTGTCTCATGTATACAGACAGCCACTTACTCCTAAAACAAAGAAATACTTTATGTGAGAGACGCAGTTACAGTATGAAATTGGAGGCAAGACTCTCACATAAGGACTGATTGAATGCCAAACAGGTTATTACCACACACACCTTCTAGCACTAAATAAGGACACAATGCTTAAACCCACATATGCAGAGATATGCACTAGTAACGTACCAAAATATCAGAGGGCTCCCAAAAAGAAAACACATATGCACATACCAAGCAAAAAACAAGCACAACGCATAATAACGCAAACATCAGTGTCTCAACAAATAAGCCGATAAGGCTTAACACCACAAAACCTAATGTACTGGTCACAGGTGACTCCTCTGTGAGACACAGAAATGTTTCCCTCACCAGGCTGCATAAGGAGTGGGTTACGGTTAACTGCCTGTCAGGTGCCAGGATCCATCAAGTCACTCAAGCACTCAAGTCACTCAACCACAAGTACCAGTATGACTCTGTCATTGTCCGTGTAGGGGTGAATGACTTGAGACATACCTCACTGGACTATATGAACAGAGACATGACTGAGCTCTCAGACTGTGTGTCACAGACAGGTATAAGCCTAGCCTTACGCAGCATTCTACCTACTGCAAAGATGATGCCACAATTCAAACAAAAAATGATTAACTTTAGCAATTGTCTTAGCTTTTGCTGTCAGTCCAAGCGGATCCAATACCTGTCAGTCTGGGAAGACATGGTTGACAAGCCACTCTGCTTTGCCAGAGATGGCCTGCACCTGTCTCCTCTAGGCTTTTAAATGCTGGCAAAGGCATTAGCCACCCCTCCATTGTCCCTTTTTTATGCAGTGTCAAAATAACCAACCTCCCATCATAACAAAGTCATCTCTAGATAAACTCAAGGTACTGCTGCTTAATGCTAGGTGTCTAAACAAGAAAATGACCTCCCTGGAAGCACTACTCACTTTGGAAGAAACTAATATTTATGCAGCCACCAAGATATGGTTCAAAGCTGCAGAAAGCAACTCAGCCATGCAGGGCTTCAGTGCCTTCCATACATTCAGACCATGAACTAAGCAAGAAAGAACCAAAGAGGAGGTGTATCCATCTTCATTAAGGATAAGTGCACCTTGAGACTGGTCAAATAGTGTGACTGTCTTGAGATACTCCACATCCAAGTAACTATAAGCAAAGCCCCCTACAACATTACAGCTAGCTATACTTCCCCACCATAAAACAGGAAAAGCATATCTCCTGCCTGGACTTACTGGAGTCACTTGCCATACAGTCCAACACCTACTCATCTGTGATTTTAATTATCCTACCATCAATTTGGAAACATACATGACCACAAACGTGCTGGCTCAGAGGTTCTTGAATTTTGCCAATACAAGCACTTTGGAACAGCTAGTCAGCACACCCACAAGACGCTCAAATGTCCTTGCCATAGTCGTCAATAACATGGGTGAACATTGCACCCCCTCCTTGTGATGTCCTCCCAGTAATATAGGACCATACATCAGTCTTGTTCGATGTAATCATAAGACCAGATACCCCATCAAGCTCAAAAATGCTTAAAGACATATTTCCTCCTACTAAGTGGTGGCATAAGAAACCCCCTTGAATGCAGGTAATACAGACTCCTATGCAGAGGTGTACACAAATGCCCTGTTTAACCACTTAGGCAGTTGTATAGAAACGGCTGTAACTGACCTGATTAAAAGCAGGTCTTGCCAAAAATTAAGCTACCCTGGTGGACCCCTACTACAAACAGGCTATACAACAAGAGAAAGAAACTAACGTCTGAGAACAAGATGTAACCGGCTCAGCAGAGGAAGAAACCTCCCTCTCTAACATAAACAAACTAACTAGATGTCTTATCAAGTCCTTCAAAGTTAACTATGAAGAAAAATAGCCTCTCTTGCTAAGGAAAATCAACTAAGTTTGACATCTCAAAGGGAATACCCTGCTATGTGCTGGACTGGTTGTTGATGCCACCACCCATACTCAACCAAAGGTAATAATCAACCTGCTAGCTGACAGATTTGGAGTAAACTCACCCCCCAGTCCCCTTCAGTCATCCCCCAAAGTATACCTGCCACCATTCCTCAGCCTGTTATCTCAAGAGACCAGGTCATGCTGGTGCTCTCCAAGGTCAAAAACATGACATCAATGGGACCAGACAACATCCCAGGTTGATTTTTAAACAACGTAAAACATGACCTAGCAGACCCAATTGGATACCTGTTTTACCACAGCTTGCAGACTGGCTATGTTCTGGTGGAATGGAGGACAACAACAGTAACCCCTCTGCAAAAAGGGGGACCACCAACCAATCCTGGGAATTATAGGTCTATAAGCTTGATTAGCATCATCTGCAAGGCCATGAAAACAATCATTATGAAACTTATTAACAAGGACATAGGTAATCTACAAACTCTGGACCCCACCCAGTTTGGATTTGTTAAAAGTAGGTCATGTCTGTTAAACATGGTTGATTTCTTCAAGAAAGTCACCAAGGCTCTGGATGAGGGAAAGACAGTGCATACCACCTGTCTTTACCTATCCAAGGCAGTTCACACATTCCCCCACTCTTTTATTATAGAGAAAGTCTCCCAAATGGGAATTAACCCCTACATTACCAGATGGGTAGCCAACTGGCTCACCAACAGGACACATACTGTCAAAATGGGTGACTTCACCTGTAGCAAAAGACCAGTCACCTGTGGTGTACCACAGGGTTCTGTGATGCCCCCCTTATTGTTCAGAATTTATTTTTCAGAAGTCCAGACAAACTTGGATGGCCTGTAGCTGACCAAGTTTTCTGACAATTGCAAAGTGGGTGCAATCATTGAGTCCCCCAACAATGTTAATATACTGCAGACATGTTGACATAGACAAACAAATGGTGCCAAAGCCATGGATTAAAATTAAATAGGTTCATAGGTTCATAGGTTGGTACTAGGCTATCAGCCCTAGGGCCTATACAAGCCTAGCCATAATAATTTCCTGGCTATTTCTTCCCACACTATTTACTTCTTGAGTAAAGAAATGCATTATTATTCCCTTTGAGAAATCTGACATCCCTGCTAATTACACTATAGACACCACCCTCCTAAGTGTAGACCCATTGGTATGTGATGTGGGTACTCAGGTTGATAGCAACCTGAATTTTGACTACCAAGCATCCACAGTAGTAGGAAAATCCATCTATATGGCTCATCTTATACATAAAGGCATCATTTCTAGATATAAGGATGTTCTAATTCCATTATACTCAGCCCTCATCAGTCCAATAATTGAGTATAATACTCCCTGTTGCATGTACCTCACCAGACACCTGTAACAACTGAAGAGGCCACAGATGTTTCTCACCAATAAATCACAGTGTACACAAAACTAGTCTTAAGCAGAAAGACTGAAAGCCTTGTCACTGTATTCTGTCTCCTACAGGTTGCTAAGGGGTGGTCTGTGCCTGGCTTACAGGACAGTCTCTGACCCAGACGTGATGGAAATACTACACATTTTTAAATCAAACTACATGAGAGGCACTCACTCCGGGGATCTTAACCTAGTCTCTGACATGAACAGGTTATGCTGGAGAGCTAGATACATCTCCCAGAGATTGACACTACTCCAGGACAAACTTCCATTTCATGTGAAACAGAGCTCTTCACTGACCCTCTTCAAACACAACCTAAATCAATGGAGGGGTGACTGCAAATTCACTCCTGGGGTAGTGTCCATGTACCTCCTCATCAGAGAATGTAGGTATTAACTGCCATAGACCCTCACCTCGGAGATCTACACTCACCTAACCACTGACAACTGGGGTAACTTGGGATAAATATGGCTAGGCTTGTAAGAGCTCTAGGGCTATTAGCCTAGTAAACGTCTATAAAACTATAAAATATATATATATATGTAGAGAGAGAGAGAAACAGAGAGAAAAAAGAGAGAGAAATGTACAATAGAAAGGAGAATTCCTCTGACCGCTGAGGGTGGACAATGGGTTATACTACACCGACAGAATTCACAGAGATAGACAGAATAAAGTACAAAGGGAGCTACAGAACAAAACAATCATTGAAAAGACATAGCAGAGAAGGTGGTATGAGAATACACAAAAGTAGAAGACAGTGAATCTTAGACTGCAGAGGTGGGATACAAAAGATAACATGATGTACAAACCTGCACCAGGCATGACAACATCCGTGTCAGTGGTGGACCTGTAGTACACCGTGAATGCCACTAAAACAAGAATATATGTTGCTCCATCCGTTCAGTCCACATGTCAATATATCCACAGCTTTCTGGCAGCATTCAGACTAAAAGGGGTTGTAAAACACACATATCAGGGAAATGTAGCTCATGTGCAGACAGATGGTAAAAAAAAAAAAGAAAGAAAAGCCTGAAAGGAATAGAGCCCATAACTTTCCTATTAAATGTTTTCACAACAGTGCATTAGCAAGTTGACACACTGCAACAGTCAGACTAAAAGGGGTCATAAAACATACATATCAAGTATATGTACTACATGTACAGACAGATAGCAAAAAAGAAAGATTTCCCTCAAGGGAACTGAACCCATGACATTCCCAATGAACATTTTCATAGCAGCATGTCAGTGGCATCACTGCAGATGTCGTAGCAAAATGGCTCATAAAACATAACAGCTGGAAATGCAGCATATGAACAGACTTCAAACTGAAAAGATGCAACACAACATACAACCCCGAGGCGAGTTGAAACCCCCAACCAGACCACTGACATAATGATAATAATAATAACTACATAAGTGCATTGAGCCATCAAAAGAGTTATAGTAGCATCAGTAGACGTACTTTATTTCAGATCAGTATGTGCACTGAGGCTTAGCTCATTTGCATGACTGATTGGTGCATGCCAAGGATTTCTCATCATTTGTGCCATAGGATGAGGCAAGTCATTCCTCTGTGGTCATATAGGATTGTTCCCTACTAACTGCTGTACAATGTATAGCCACAGAAAGATGATTTTGAATTATATGCTCATTCTTTTTTACTAACATATTTTTATTGTTGAATATTATAAAAACATAGTAATAAATAAATATAGAATTTTAGTAAAGATAAAAGTATACAATGTAACATGTCATATAATAGCATATTTAACGATTTAGAATGTGTACATGTGCATATGTGCCTGAAATAAAGTGAAAAAGTTATTAACATTATACAAATTATATAAATTAGCTATTCTCTCTCCACTCTCCAAAATACTAGAGAGGTGCATTCACCCTCAGGTCTCAGACTACCTCCTTACTAACATCCTCCTTTCCAATACTCACCATTGTTTCTGACCAAACCATAGCACTATCACTGCCTTGCTCTCCTTTACTAACACTATCCTTCAGCATAAAAACAATGGCTATCTCTCCTCTGCTACTTTCCTAGACCTATTTAAAGCATTCGACGTGGTCTCACACAAACAACTCATCTCTGTCCTCAATAACTTATCCTTCTCTCAATCAATCACCAACTGGTTTCAGAGTTACCTGTCTGACTGCCAATAATCCGCTGTAAGGCAGAATGACATATCTCCCCAACTACCTGTCTCTATAGGGGTTCCGCAAGGATCCATCCTTGGAACCCTACTCTTCTCTATTTTCACCAATAATCTATCCTCTGCCATTGAACATGGTGCACTCATACAATACGCAGATGACTCAACCATCATCTGCTCAGCCCAGTCCCTACCCAAGTCACACAGGAAGCCTTTTCCTCTGTTGAAACTTGGTTATCCAATGCCCAATTAATACTCAACCCAAACAAAACTAAACTACTCATCTTCCAACCCACCAATCATACTCAAAACAACTCTCATTTTAACATCACAGCAAAAGACAACACCACTATACACCCAACAGAACACACCAAATTGCTAGGAGTGGAAACAGACAATAAACTAATAGTTGACATTCACATATCCATGACCATAAAAAAAGTCTACAAAAAACTAGGAGAGTTATACAGAAATAAGCAACTTCTCACAAAGCAGCAAAGATTTAATTAGCAATTTCCCACCTTATCACCACCCTACTTTATGCCTCTCCAATATATACCAACTTAAGGCAATGTGATCCAAATAAGCTAGAGACCTACTACAACAAAATCGCCAAATTTGCCACAGGGGCATCCTACCATAGTCACCACTGTCTCTCACTTGCTGAACTAGCCTGGCTTGAACCACCTCACCTCATTCAATGGTATCAACTCACACTTGCCCACAAACTAGTAAACCATCCACTAAAAGTCCCATCCCTCCAGAATCTACTCCAACCCTATCGCACAACCAGACCACTAAGATCCAGCAACAAAAATCACTTGCAGATCACTAAAGCCAATAACTCTGCTGGAGAAGCACTATTCTCTTGCACCATAGCCAAATTATGGAACTCCCTCCCACCCACAATTACCTCCGTACCATCATGCACCCACTTCAAAACTTTACTAAAAACACACATAAAAACATGCTGGCTATGCTCTTGCAACTCCCCCTCTAGTATCACCCACGCCATCCACCCACTGCCTTTCTTTCCACCCCACTAACTACCTTGATTATAGCAAGAGCAGCTGCTCATAAGCCTAACTACTTGTTATACCGCAGCAACTTCTTATTGTAACAATTGTTAATGTCTGTTATGTACTTCACAGATGATAAAGATTCTAATTGCCTACTGATGTACTATGTTCTTCATCTGTAACTATGTTTGTAATTATTAATTGCTATGTTGGTCAAATTGTTAATTGCTATGTAAATCCAAAGTAACTACTGTCTGTATATTTTAACTATGGAGCTTTTCTCCCCGGGCCTCCGCTGAAAATGGACTAACATCCAGTCGGACACCCCCGGTCAACAAATGCAAATAAATAAATAAAATAAATAAATAAGAAAAAATCTTTATTAGATAACTTTTATATTTTTTCATCATAAAGAGTAGTAATTATCTTCAAAAAGTTCAATTATAGGCAAAACATTTATCCATGGATTCTTGGAAAAAGTTCTTGGATGTCTTCTCTTCTATTTTTATCTTCATTTTTCTGATTGCTGTCTAACGTAAGGAAATTAGAAAGTCTTCATATTAAGGAAGGGCTGTGTTTTTTCCATTTTATTATTATGTCTTTCCTTGATACAGCTACAATTGTCCTTAATAAACAGCAATTTTCACTGTTTAATGTATAATTGCCTATCACATTAAATAAAACTAAGAGATTTGGAAACATAAAATTATTCTGACCTTCAAAAAATTTAATATACCCCAATATGTTTGAATCTTGTGACAGTCATAAAATATGTGTATCCAATTTGCATTACAAGATGATTGCATCTCCAACATTCTATGCTATTACTCCTATAAAACTTAACTATCTTTTGGGAGTTGGGAATGCACTGTATACTAATTTCCCCATAAAAATATACCAGCAATAAGTCCAGGATGAATATCTTATAGAGTTTTAATATTAGTGTTTGCTGGATTCATTCAATGACCTATTATGTCCTAAAATAATATGTTTCAAAAATTTGTCATTTAAGAAAATGTTATATATAAGTATTTTATAAAGATATATTATGTTGTTCAATTCAAACTTATTATGCAAAATGTCATGCATAAGTTGAATCAATTTTGGAGGTTTACTATATTGTGAGTGTGCAAGGGTAAGAAATTTGTTTTGAGCATGAGTTATTTTGCTTTGTACAAACATTCATCCCTGTATATTTAAGTTAAATTAATTAATAATTATTTGAAACTCTTAGATTTTTATATTGTTGAGAGGTTGGTATCAACAATACATTTATTCAGTTCCCACCTAGCCAATATTAAATTATAAATTTTTTCAAAGAAATTTTTTGTCACTTTAAGGGGAATGATTGTATCAACCCAAAGTTTTGCATTATCAATATTACCAAGTATCATATATTTAAATAATTTTAGCATAGTATTAACATAGTTGGATTGGGTAGGTGGCAAGATCTTATGCTGAATAAAATTGCATAAGTAAATCCAAAGTATGTTTCCAGAGTTATTGTTTAGTTTGTATATTTCATTTTATTTGCATTAAAATTTAAGAGGAAGTGATTTCTAATAAGGATCTAGCCAATTGAAAATTAGTCTAAAAATTATAGATTTGGCATAGACTTCTATATTAGGAAGTTTATAGGAGTCAAAGTCAAAGTAAATTTTATTGTCATTTAGAACTACACATGTAGCCTAAATGAAATTTTGTGCATCAGCTCAATTCTTGAAATTACGAAGGAAAGTGAAATAACACGTAGAAGTAGAGGAATAAACATAACCAGCAAATATAATGCTACTCCCAATACAGGCAAGAAAGAGCAGAGACATTTACCAACACTCGTATACAAAAAGAATATCCTCCTTTGAGTTAAATTAACTACCCTATTTAAAGTAATACAAAACACACTACAGATTGAAATGTCTAAGTTATTCTAGGGATATAATAAATAAATATTGCGCTTACTTGAAATATCTGTAAGTATATATTGCACAAATAAATAAAAATTGACTTACTATGTGTCCAGACCCCTGGGACTACTGCCTGAGTTCTGAAGTCTAATCACTGTAAGGTAGAAACTGTTAATGAATTTTGAAGTCCTTCAGTGGATGCTGTGATATCTCCTGTCTAATGCCAGATGCTTAAACAGTCCATGCGCAGGATGCGTGTTGCCCTGTATTTGTTTGGTGGCCTTTCAGATGCTTCTTGCAGAATAAATATTTTGTATCCATGGAAGACTGGAACCTGTTACCTTCTCTGCAACCCTCACACTCTTTGTAGTGCCTTCCTTTCTATTACTGTGCAGCTTCCAAACCACACTGTGAAGTTGCAGGTGAGGATGCTCTCCATTGCACCTCTATAGAAGGAGAGAATATGAGGAGGAAGCTTAACTTTTTTCAACTTTCTTAAAAAGTAGAGTTGGTGTGCATTCATGACCAGTTGTCTGGTGTTTCCTGACCATGACAGATCCTCTGATATGTGTACACCCAGGAATTTCATACTCTTAACCCTCTCCACACTCTCACCATTGATCCTGAGCACTGGATGGTTTGTTCTCCTTTTCCTGAAGTTGATAATAATTGCTTTGGTCTTGCTTACATTTAGGTCAGGGTTGTTCCCCTTGCACCAACTGATCAGAGATGGCAGCTCCTCTCTGTATGGCCTTTCATCCTCCAGTGTGATGAGCCCCTCGACTGTGGTGTCATCAGAAAACTTGATCATATGGTTGGATTTGTCCTTAGCATAGGTCAGAATGGTGAATAACAGTGGGCTGAAAATACATCCCTGTGGAACCCCAATATTAACTGTAATGCACTTTGATGTGTTCTTACCTGAACACACCCTCTATGGTATATCGATCAGAAAGTTCAGGATCCAGTTACAGAGATGTTTACTGATTTATAAATATGCCCATTTTTCTATCAGCTGCATTGGTACCACCATATTAAATGCAGAGCTGAAGTCTATGAACAGCATCCTCACATAGTTGTCTTTGCCCTCTAAATGCTCAAGTGAGATATGTAGTGCTACTGATATGGCATCAGCCATGGATCGTTTAGCTCTGTACACAAACTGGAAAGGGTCAAATTCAGGAGACAGGCATGATGAAAGATGCTTTTTGATCAGCCACTCAAAACATTTCATAACAGTGGATGTTAGAGTGACTGGTCTGCAGATATTAGGGATAGAGAGAGTGGTTTTCTTAGGCAGTGGGATGATGTTAGTTTGCTTTCAGCATGAGGCTACTTTTGCCATGGCAAGAAAGGTGTTAAATATTTTCTTGATCACTGAGCATAGTTGATAAGCACAGCTTTTTAACTCCTTGCCCAGTATGTTGTCTGGCCCAGCAGCCTTCCTGGGGTTAACTCTCCTTAGCTCTCTTCTTATCACCTCTGTGCTGAGGCTGAGTACTGCATCTTTCTCATCAATGGGTAGTGTTAGTGCCAACCTGTTGTTTCTTTCCTCAAATTTAGCAAAGAAGATGTGAAAACTGTCCAGGAATTTGATGCTGTTCTCATACTGTGTTGATCTGATTTTGCAGTCAGTGATCTCCTATATGCCCTGCCATAGTCTCCTTGGATCTTTCATATCTTCAAAGTTCCTCTGTACCTTTCTGCCATACTCCTTCATAGCCTCCTTTATAAGCCTCCTCAGATTACCTCTTGCTACACTTAGGGCTGCTCTGTCCTTAGCCCTGTAAGATGTGTTTCTCCCCTTCAGAAGCTCATATACCTTAGGGGTGTGCCATGGATTCTGGTTAGCTCTAATAGTGATACTCTTGGTATTTTTTACCCCATCAACACAGTTTGGAATGGATGCCATCACTACCTCAGTATATTCATCAATGTTATACCTCAAAGATCCGATGGTCTAGCATGAAATTGATGAGCTATTCTATGTTTAGATAGATACCAAAAAACTTAGCAATATTTTTTTTCATTTGCTTTATTTGATTTCTGCTTGTGGGAAGATTTATAACTTGAATAGTGTATAAAATTTTGGGGAACAAGGTAATTTTTATTACTTGTACTCTATATTCAAACAATATTATCCTTTTCTTTCATTAAAGATGAAATTTGTTAGAATTTTTATAATTGTTTCATAGTTTTGATTTTTTATTTCTTCTACTGTTTTAGTTATAATGATGCCTAAATATAATAAAGTTGAGGCTTCTATCTCTACAGTAATTTTGGTGCCAGTTTATAACATTCTTTTATTATTAAGAAATATATATATTTTGATTTTGAATGATTGAAGTTCAAAGCTACTATTCATACTTTTGAAACTAATCTATAGTTTCAGCTAATTATGTTAATGTCTCTGGATTATTTTTTATGGACAGCATTATATCATCTGCAAACAAAGTAATTCCTACCCCTTTTATTTTAGAATTATTCCTGATTAATACAGTTAAGGCATCTATAGGTAGACCCAAGAAGAAAGCTAGTGTTTAGCCTAATCCCAGTGCTTCCAATTATCAACAAAAACAAAATAAGAAAATCACTGGGAACTGTTGCTGTATGAACACAATAAATATTTATTAAAACACTGAGAGTAAAACAAAGTGGCTTTGGCTAAACCTGTCAGACAAAAGTGCTCTTACAAACATCACATTTTTAAAAAATACTTACACCAATCAGTACTCAGAAAAAGCCCGCCCTTTTCTGTGGGTTGTCTTACTTCAAACAATTCAATTAATAATTAAAGGCACATATTACTGCTGATGTATATTCAATAAAAAGCACGCCTATTTTTGAGAGTGGGTTTCAGGGGTACCATATCATTCAGCCCTGGTTTAACATGTGCTGTTAAATCTAAAATCCATTTTGATTCTATAGCCTCTGTTTTCAACCTGATATCACCACCTCTCTTATTGAGAAATACATTAGCAATCACCCTGAATTTAAAGTTATATGTTGGGTGATCCTTAACATGATTATATAGTGCATTGTGCTCATCACAATTCCTAATGGAGCCTAAATGTTGCAGGATCCTGGTCTTTAACATATTGTTGGTCTTGCCAACATAATATCCTTGACATGATGCACATCCTGCCATATATACCACATTGGTGGTCCTACAGGTAGCTTTCCCCCTAAATGTAAAACTCTTCCCTGTTGACGGATGTATAAAAACTGTCTCCCTATTTATATATTCACAGGCCTTACAACTACCACATGGCACAGTGCCCTGCAACATTTAGGCTCCATTAGGAATTGTGATGAGCACAATGCACTATATAATCATGTTAAGGATCACCCAACACATAACTTTAAATTCAGGGTGATTGCTAATGTATTTCTCAATAAGAGAGGTGGTGATATCAGGTTGAAAACAGAGGCTATAGAATCAAAATGGATTTTAGATTTAACAGCCCATGTTAAACCAGGGCTGAACCCACTCTCAAAAATAGGCGTGCTTTTTATTGAATATACATCAGCAGTAATATGTGCCTTTAATTATTAATTGAATTGTTTGAATTAAGACAACCCACAGAAAAGGGCGGGTTTTTTCTGAGTACTGATTGGTGTATTTTTTAAAAATGTGATGTTTGTAAGAGCACTTTTGTCTGACGAAGGGTTTAGCCCGAAAGCGCTCACTTTGTTTTTACTCTCAGTGTTTTAATAAATATTTATTGTGTTCATACAGCAGCAGTTCCCAGTGATTTTCTTATTTTGTTTTTGCATCTATAGGTAGAGCAAACAAAATGGGTGATACAGGGCATCCTTGTTTAGTTCTTCTAGTCAGATGTATTGCTTATAAAGTAAAGGCCACAATTTAACATATGCTTTGTTATTTGTACATATATTCATCAAAAGAGAAACAGACTGTTGAGGAAAATCATAAAGTTCTAATATATTGAATAAGTATTTCCAGTTTAGAGTATCAAAGGCTTTTTCAATGTCCAGATTAATAAATAAGACTTTGTCATTTTATTGTTTGCAATATTCACTAAAGTTAATACCCTTTTAATATTGTCATGTGTTTGTCTTTTATATATAAATTCTGTTTGACTGTGTTAATATTTTTGTAAACATTTTCTTTTAATTTGTTGGCCATTAAGAACATTACTATCTTGTAGTTAGTATTTAAAATGATGTAGGCCTATATGAGGAACATAATTCAGGAGTTTTATTCTCTTTTTGTGTTGGTCTAATTAATGAATATTTCCATGATGGAGGAATTATTTTATCTTTTTGCATTTCTATGATAGTCTTATGAAGGAAATTAATGATATATTATGGTACTATTCTATATAGTTCTACTGTTATCCCTTCATTACCAGGTGCTGCATTAGATTTGAGTTTTTAATTTTATCAGATAGTACTGTTAAAGTGATTGTTTCAATAACTTTTCTTTTATATCTGGCATAATTTTCTTTATAAGAGGGAATTCAGGGTTGGTAATTATATTACTTTATTTTCTTATAGGTTCTTTATTCGGTACTGAATAGTATTGTTTAAATGTATTTAGAATGCCTTTATTTTATTTTTGTTGTTTATCTGTGAGATATGATCCAATTTTGACTGAGTTATCATTCTTTTAGATAAATTGTGCATATGTTTTGATGTCATAGCATGAGAGTTCATTTTTAGTTTTTCCAATAATATTGAAGTCTTGCACAACAAGATTTCCAAGTATTTGTTATTAAGTTTTTCTATTAGCTTTTTAGTATTTTTATAATTTTCCTTATAATTAGCTTTAGTTTTTTGGAGTTCAAGTTGAATATTCACTGGGTCTTTTCTGAATTATTTTAGTTTTCCCTTGTACCAAGATAATGATCTACCAAAAATGTATGCTTTAAAATCATTCCAGACCATAATTTTATTAGCTTTTTTGTATTATTGAATTGCATAAAAACTTACATTTTTGAAGTAAGCCATTGCTTGAATTCTTTAAATTTAGTTATGTAAGCAGGGAATGTATTTATTAGTGATTTTTTTATAATTTATTTTTATTTTTATACTGCTAAAATGTAACATTTTTGAAGTTACATCCTAAGGAAATAATAGTTTGTCAGTTCTCATTTGAGTCCCGTATTTGAATGAATAATGTGCAAATATTATTGTTTTGTGATCTATCATATTAAATGTACCCTTTAGATTAAGAGTCTCTATTCAATTTTTAAGAGCCTTGGCTGTAGAAGATAGTCTTTGATTTCTCTTATTGACAGTTTCAGAATTATTTAAAATACAATTGAAGTCACCACCTATTATTAAATTGCCTTTTATATTACTGGCAATAATATTTAAATGTGTTTTTTTTTGTGCTAACACACATACCTGGAAACCAATATAGGTTTACTAGGGTCTATGTTCTATTATTACATTTTATTTCTATAAGAGAGATCAGACAGTCCTTATCTTTATACTTGCACACAACTTGTGGCATTATAGTAATATTTTCCCATAATATCATTATCCCTTTTATTTTCCTTTTGTATATGTAGTATGTGACAATATTGTGCAATTGTTAGGTTTTCAGATATTTTTGTCAGATTAGTTAAAATGTGTTTCTTGGAGAAATATACATAACTTGCACCTTATTGAGATTAAGATATTGTAAGACATTTCACCTTTTCTTTAGTTTATTTATTCCATTAATATTTAGAGATAATAGTATTACCTGCATGAACAGAATAAATATGATTTCATTTTTTGTAGTACAATATGCATATATGTATATATATATATATATATATATATATATATATATATATATATATATATTAGAATAGAACATAATATATCTTAGTAAATTTTGTATTATGTAAAAGAGTATTTCAGGCATACACCTCAAAGATTGATTAATTGACTGTAAACTAATTTTACACATAGAATTGTTCAAATTCCCAGTCTATAAAAACAAATGAACTTACTAGACTATCCCTCAGTGTATAATCAGTCTATGACTTTAAAGTAATGTAGAACATAGAGTGACAGAACTTTACATTATAAAAAATATTTTTCCCTCTGACATTTCTATTTCAAATTTGTTTAAAATTATTTATTTATTTATTTATTTATTTATTTCTGTAATTCCAGTATTTTATGTTTAACTGTTTATAATTTAAAATAAATAAGAATGAAACTTTAGATAATGCTGGATTATTTTTTTTACATTAAATATCTATCTCTAATTGTTTTTAATGAATCATAATTTTAGTAATTATAAGATATAAGTATATTATTTTCTATAGTCATGTACTAGCCAATTTTTATCTTTGGGATCAACAAAAAGAATACTTTATAATTCAACCATGTTATTAAAACTTTAGTCAGGATGAAACAGTGAAATAAAAAATATTTTTAGTTCTATTCAAAGATGTTATTAAAATGTTAGGATGAAACAATGATATAAATAAACATATTTGTACTTATGACATAAAAACAAAGGAAGCAACAGGCCATGGCTATATATAAATTAAAACAATTTAATACACAACAGACAATAAAAAGTGAGTGCTTTTGTGGGCCAAGCCACTTCATCAGATGATGAAGTGGCTTGGTACATGAAAGCACTCACGTTTTGTTGTCTGTTGTGGATTAAATTGTTTTAATTTATACATAGCAGTGGCCTGTTGCTTCCTTTGTTTTTATGTTACTGGACTGTTTTTTGCAAGTACAGCTTACCAGCATCACTTGTCCTCTGCTTTTCTTGACCATATTTGTACTTGTGTTTTGCTCTGGCATGATCTCAATCAAATTATATGCACATGAAGACTTTATATATAGTATCCATTAAGTATTAAATGAAAATCACTTTGTTGTGTGTTTCTTTTCCCAACTTCTCTTGTTAGAAAATATTTTACTAATTGTATAGAAAGGAATCTAAGATCACTGAGATGTTCATCCTTTTGACCATATTCACCACTATATATGTGCAATATGTGTTTTACTCTTATAATGAATGCTGAAATAATAGCTGTGCTATAATATGACAAAGTTTCTTATTCTATTATTTTAATGCAATCCAATCAAATAATATAAAAATCATGTTTACTATATCACCTCACACCAAGAGGTTCTCTGGTTTAATTCTTGGCTGGAGTGCCTTCTGTGTAGAGTCTGCATGTTCTCACTGCATTCGCTTGGGTTTCCTCCAGGTACTCTGGTTTTCTCCCACATTCCATAGACATGTGCCTGGAGTATTTCTCCCCGAGCCTCCACTGAAATTAGGCTTTGTTCTTGTTGGACTTTCTCAGTCAACAAATGTTAAATAAATAAAAACTCTATTATCTCAAATGTGGTACCATCCTGTACTCAAAATATCATTTTTAGATTCATTAAATTTGATATTAATTCTAAATGTAATGATGTACTACAGTAGATTTTTAAATTCCATATATAATATTTATAGACTTCCCTATTACATTAAAGGCGCTTTTTGATTGTATTATTCTAAAAATCAATGTTCACATGTTATTTTGACAAGAGTCATATCATCTATAATCTGGTAGAGATTTTATATCTCAATGTTTAAATCATGGTTTGAATTAAATTTTTATAAATCACTGCAAAATGTTGTGTTGAACAGTCAAGTAGTCACATATCATTCAAAAAGCTCATAGATATTTTACTAAAATCACAGGGAGAACCGTTAATCTTTTCCTTTTCTCAGCAACTAAAATCTACAGCTCTTCAAAGTCATAATCACTTCACTGTCAGCACCCAAGAAAAAGATGCACTGATCGAGTCACTACGAAATCATCACTCTTGTTTAACTGCTGAAATGCAGACAGCCATTTCTCAGCTGTACCTTTCATTCATGAACCCTTCAATATAGTCTTTTATGTGTTAGAAAGAACATTTACATAGTGCAATAGTGTTACAGCTTCTCTAAACTCTAACATTTAATTTTTTAATCAGGTCAAGAATTTTCTCAGAACTAACAAATTTTATATGTTTTAATTTATCTATAAATATTTAGAATCTACTGTATTTACAGCAAAGTTATTTAAATGAAAAATTTACTTTACCATATTTATGCTCTACTTCAAGTTCAATATTATGTATTTTATTCAGCAAAAAACAATAAAGTCACTTTTTTATACATGTAGAATGAAGGCTAAGCTTCTTTCCTGTATTTTGATATATTAAATTTAAAATGGAGTTCCATATTAAGTAAAAGATTATATTGTTTTTGTATAAATATAATTTTTTTCTTCATATTAGTCCATTTATTTTTCTATGAGGATCTCTTCAGTGTGGCTGCAGTCCAGTCCTTATCTCCAGTAGATGTGACTAAGTAATTGTTTTTAGTAAAAACTTCTGCTCCTTCTAGGTTGGTGAATTCTTTAACGCCATTTGATAGGTGGAACTTTATTTTAGCTGGAAATACTATTTGAGCTTTGATATTATTTTAAGTAGTCTAATTAAGAGTCAGCATTTCCTCTTTTTTGTTCAATTGTTTTGGTGAAGTAGTTATTGTCAAATCTGATATTATGCTGACCTATTTTCAGGGTGCTTTTCCAGTGCTGATCTTAAGACCAGTTCCTTGTCAGTAAAGGAAAGAAACTTTTTTACTATAGATCTTTGTGGAGAGATTTTAGATAATCATTTACTAATGGCTCTATGAGCTCATTCTACTCCATAGGATAGTCATTCTTCCATATTCAGGAATTCAGGTATTCATGTCAATAGGTAAGCAATCATGTCCTCTCCCTTCATTTTTTTCAGGTAGACCAAAAATGCTTATGTTGCACCTCCTTTCAATCTTCTCTAGGTCATCTAGTTCATTTTTTAACCAGAAAATTTGTTTTAATAAAAAGTCTGTTTGTGTTTCTTCTTCTTTGAGTCTCCCTTCTATGTCATTTACATCTGTTTCGATGTCAGTTATTTTTGTTTGTTGCTGTTGTATTAACTCCTTTAGAAAGACAGTTTGTTTGATACTATTTTCCCTCATGTTTTCAAGGTGTTCACAGAATCGGTCCATTTTAGAGATTTATTATTTATTTATTTATTTATCTGCAGTTTATTTGTCAGGATGGTCCACTGGGCCACAAGGAGCCATTTTCAATGGAGTCCTGGGGAGAAAAGCTCCAGAACATTACAAATTACATAATAAAGGTAAGTTATAAAACACAATTTTCAGAAATGCAGTGAATTGGCATTTGAGGAATCAAGTTAATACAAATGTTAAAACAGAGATTCTTTAAAAATGATTAAAAGTATTAACTTAAATTCAGCAGGTTAGCATTTGGAGGAGCAATTTAGTGAAAGCAGAAACAGGATTCTTTACAGATAATATAAGCATTTACAAAATGTGTTGGTTCCTACAGTTGATTAATAGAAGTTATAAAGCAACAGGAGACTATATACAGATATAAAAGCTTGTAGGAAATTACATTAGTTAAGGGGTTTTATGAAGGATGAGAGCAGGAGCCTTCCCACTGGGATGTTAGGTACGAATTAATTAAAGTTTTGAAGGAAGAGAGTTGGCTAGTGGTACAGATGGGAGGTGGAAGAGAAGGATAATAGATGTTTGCCTGCTGGGTGGGCTGGTTTATGGTGGAAGAGAGTACTTGAAGAGGTGTAATCACTTGCTGTGTGGCCTTCATTGTCAAAGCTGCATGAAAATATTTTGAGTTACTTATTTCTTTATGGATGGTAGGTTTTCAGAGAATTTTGATAAAAGTTTTTAGATAGCATCATAATTTTTTGCACTGTATATTGTTAGGTACATATTAGAAGATTTATAAAGATATTTCCTCTTTAAATTGATTTTTTTTCTGTATATATAAATATAGACTGTACAGTTCTGGAAATCTGCTGTTTTTCAGTTAGCCATCTAGGCTGTACCTCTTTATATGCTCATTCTTGGCATTTGTGTGGAGTGAATAGTAATTTTTTGTTGGTAGCATAGGGCAAAATGGGAGTACAGGACAAACAGAAATAAAGAGGTAAAGCAAGGACAGAGTATCATACAAGGTGAGAAAATACACAAAGAGCAGGTTGGAGGTAGGATAGGACCCCATATCTCTTAGCTCCCAAGCTCAACAGTTGTTGATGAATCCAGAAGAATATTAGGTTAGAAAATACCAACCTCTCCAGCATAATTTACCCATTCATGATACGCACATTTACTTTCAGTGAAATTGAACACATGATAGTACGAAAGGAGAAACACACATTTATGTAAATGAACTGCTCCTGATGTTACTGATATTTTCTAGACCAGAGTATTAACAGAAAATGTTATGGAATCACTCATTAAAAAAAAGACTGGAAGCACATTTCAGGGGAATCAAGCACATAATAGCAAGACCACAAAAAATTAATCTAGATGGGTTTGAACCTCCTTTGGGAACAACATTCCGTAAAACCAAGGATTTGCAAGAGAAGCTAGAGTAGAACTTATAATGAAGAAGTCTAAAAATGCATTTCATGGAAATGTTAGAACTGCATTGAGGATGGAAAACTGAGCAGTGGAAAAACAACATACCAACCATCAAGGGATTAAAACCCATGTTACCAGTGTATCAACGATGTCCACACCCCTGCATGAGTAGACTGAGCCACAGAGTGTGTTAGATAATATGTTTTCCTTATTTTATATTTACCTGGTATGTTATTAGCACATACATTGAACAATGTTGTTAGGTGTGTGGCTAAATCGTGATTAATTCTATTTAAGATGCATCCAGGGATATTATCACGACCCATCAATGCAGTATTCTGATAGCACTTTTACAATCTGGTCTTGTGTGATAGGTGGAGGTGAGCCAGTTTCAGGTATATCTTCTGTGACGGGCAGAGAGGAGAGAGAGGGCTAAAGTTAGAGCTAAATTTATTGGCCAGTAGGTTTGCTATATCTTCAGTGTCAGTTTAAGAAACATCATTCACAATCAGCTCAGCACATTGCTGCATTATGCTTTTGACATTATGAACATAACTAAAAAATGCCATGTGATTTTCTTTGCTTGTGTAGCTATTTTAACTCAAACTTGGCTTTGATTGAATTTATTAAGCGCCTGGTTGTTTCTTTATTTCAGTGACAAGGGCTCTACCAGTCTAGGAATTGCTCTTCTTACTTTTGGTCATTTTATTTTCCTTTCGTCATAAAGCTTGTTGATATTATGGTTCCATCATATGTATTTGTTTATGAGGTTTGCCCTGCACTCATTTCTATTGAGTACAGCTCTGCTTAGGCAGCTGTTTACATGCTGGTATTGTATGGGGGTGGTGTACATTTCTGCATATTCAGTGGAGTTAACTAAGTCTGGTAGGGATTTGAAGTTTGTCAGTCTATCATTTAGGAGTAAGTAGCATATCTTGAAATTTGTAAAGGTATCTCAAGTGGAAGGTATCTCTGGTTTAAACTCTATTTTATTTTTATTTATTTATATATTTAACATTTGTTTACCAGGAAAGTCTGACTTGGAACGAAAACAATTTTCAGCGGAGGCCAGGGAAGAAACACTCCAGATGCATGTCTTAGTAATGTGGGAGGAAACCCACACGAAAGCAGGGAGGACATGCAGACTCCATACAGAAGCACCTCAGCTGAAAATCAAACCAGAGAACCTCCTGTTGTAAGGTGACAATGCTACCGCTGCACCACTGTACCATCCAAATTTCAAAGGCGACTGCTTTGTAGTCAGACCTAACAAGTGATAAAGATATGCAAGGTACGGTGCAAGATGCTTTCATAGTGGCATAATTAAGATCCAAGATATTATTCACCCTAATGGATACTTTGACTAGTTGTTCCAGGGCATTTGTATTGACACACTCTACATTTGTGTTTCCCAGTCTATAGCTGGGCAGTTTAGATCACCTAGGAAGTTAGTGATGGGTTTAATACTGAGTGATTCTAGTTGCAGTAGATAGGTGTTGTGCCTTTCTTGTGTCATAGAGGGAGTTCTATAGCTACCTAATATATGGTACAAGACCTTTCTGATAATTATTTGGACCCATGTATCTTCTGAAGGCAGATGGAGACAACTTTACCTTTTTCCCCACCAGCGCAGTAGCTAGTCAGAACTTGTGGAAGGTGTTACAGCTTTGCACAGCCGGAGTGATCTTCACTATTTTAAACCATTGTTCAGTCAATACGCAGATGTCAATGCCCTCCAGGCTGAAAAGTCCTTCCTTGTATTGAGGTTTTTTTTTTAGGTTCCTAGCATTGATCAGTAACACCTTCATGTTTTCCTTTGCTTGTTTTGCTATGTTGGTAGGTTTATCAGGTTGACATTCTCTAAAAAAGCACTGTAGTGTAGACAATAACTGAAACCTTACATATGATGGATAAATACCATCCCTGGCAAACCAGGATGGTCTATCAGTCATATTATCCCAGGCTAACAAATATTGGACCCCCTTTGGATGACACCAAAAACTAAGCCAAATATTGAAAGCAGTTATGTTTTGCACATATTCTGACATCATCCTTGGAGAAGGTCAAATGCTGCTCAATGCGAGGCTCATACCCACCTTGGACGCATGGTCTGAGAACTCCATCAAGTCGTTCTCTTCATATAGTCCAGACAGAGTCAAACTGGTATGTGCTGTTTAAGGACCTGAGTGCATGCATCACCTGATGCATCCTGGCACTGTGTGTTGTTTATGGACATGAGCACATGCTTCAACTGATGGATTCTGGCACCATGTGTTGTTTAAGGACTTGAGAACATGTATCATCTGATGGAGCCTTGCACCGTGTGTTGTTTAAGGACTTAAGTGCATGTGTCATCTGATAGATCTTGGCATCATGTGTTGTTTAAGGACTTGAGCACATGTGTCATCTTACGGATCCTGGCACCACGTGCTGTTTAAGGACTTGAGCGCATGTGTCATCTGATGGATCCAGGCACCATGCATTGTTTAAGGACTTGAGTGCATATGCGTATCTGATGGATACTGGCACTATGTGTTGTTTAAGGACTTGAGCGAATGCATAAACTGTTGGAGCCTGGCACCATGTGTTGTTTAAGGACTTGAGTGTATGTGTCATCTGATGGATCCTACGACCATATGTTGTTTAAGGCCTTGAGCGCATGTGTCACCTGATGGATCCTGGCACCATGTGCTGTTTAAGGACTTGAGCATATGTGTCATCTGATGGATCCAGGCACTGTATATTGTTTAAGGAGTTGAGAGCATACATCATCTGATGAATCCTGGCACTTGGGTTGTTTAAGAACTTGAGCGAATGCATCATCTGTTGGAGCCTGGCACCATTTGTTGTTTAAGGACTTGAGTGTATGTGTTATCTGATGGATTTTGGCATGTGTGTTGTTTAAGGACTTGAGCGCATGTATCATCTGGTGGATCCTGGCACCATGTGTTGCTTAAGGCCTTGAGTTCTTGCATCATCTGATGGATTCTGGCACCATGTGTTGTTTATCATCTAATGGATCCTGTCACTGTGTGTTGTTTAAGGACTGGAGCACATGCATCATCTGGTGGACCCTGGCTCTATGTGTTGTTTAACGCCTTGAGTGCATGCATCATCTGTTGGAACCTGGTTCCATGTTTAGTTTAAGGACTTGAGTGTATGTGTTATCTTATGGATCCTGGCACCATGTGTTGCTTAAGGCCTTGAGTGCATGCATCATCTGCTGGATCCTGGCACCATGTGTTGTTTAAGGACTTGAGTGAATGCATCAGCTATTGAAGCCTGGCACTGTGTGTTGTTTAAGAACTTGATCACGTGTGTCATCTGATAGATCCTGGCACCATGTGTTGTTTAAGGCCTTGAGTGCATGCATCATCTGATGAATCCTGTCACTGTGTGTTGTTTAAGGCTTAGAGATCATGTGTCATCTGATGAATCCTGGCACTGTGTGTTGTTTAAGGAATTGAGCGAATGCATCATCTGTTGGAGCCTGGCACCATGTTTTGTTTAAGGACTTGAGCCCATATGTCATCTGATTGATCCAGGCACCATGTATTTTTAAGGACTTGAGCGCATACATCATCTGATGGATCCTGTCATGATGTGTTGTTTAAGGATTGGAGCGAATGCATCATCTGGTGGATCCTGGCACCATATGTTCTTTAATGACTTGAGAGCATGGATCATCTGTTGGAGTTTTGTTTAAGGACTTGAGTATATGTGTTATCTGATGGATCCTGGCTCAGTGTGTTGTTTAAGGACTTGAGCGAATGCATTCTCTGTTGAAGGCTGGCACCATGTGTTGTTTAATGGCTTAACTGCTTGCATCATCTGGTGGATCCTGGCACCATGAATTATTTAAGGACTTGAGTGCATGCATCATCTGATGGAGCCTAGCAGCATGTTGTTTAAGGACTTGAGTGCATGTATCATCTGATGGATCCTGGCACCATGTATTGTTTAAGGACATGAGCGCATACATCAACTGATGGAACATGTCACAGTTTGTTGTTTAAGGACTTGAGTGAATGTATCTGGTGGATCCTGGCACCCTGTGTTGTTTAAGGCCTTGAGTGCATGCATCATCGGATGGATCCTGGCACGATGTGTTGTTTAATGCCTTGAGCAAATGCATCATCTGTTGGAGCCTCACACTGTGTGTTGTTTTAGGACTTGACTGCGTGCATTATCTGATGGTGCCTGGCACTGTGTCTTGTTTAAGGACTTGAGTGCATGCATCATCTGGTGGATCTTGGCTCCATGTGTCATTTAAGGACTTGAGCTCATGTGTCACCTGATGCATCCAGGCACCTTGTATTGTTTAAGAACTTGAGAGCATGCATCATCTGATGGAGGCTGGTACTGTGTGTTTTTTAAGGACTTGAGCAAATGGATCATCTGTTGGAGCCTGACACCGTGTGTTGTTTAAGGACTTTAGTGTATGTGTTATCTGATGGATCCTGACAATATATGTTGTTAAAGGCCTTGAGCGCATTGTGTCATCTGAAGGATCCTGGTACCATGTGTTGTTTATGGACTTGAGCATCATGTGTCATCTGATGGATAAAGGCATCATGTATTGTTTAAGGCCTTGAGCACATACATCATATGATGGATCCTGTCACTGTGTGTTGTTTAAGGACTTGAGCTAATGCATCATCTGTTGGAGGCTGGCACCATGTGTTGTTTAAGGACTTGAGTGTATGTGTTTTCTGATAGATCCTGGCACTGTGTGTCATTTAAGGACTTGAGTGAATGCATCATCTGTTGGAGCCTGGCAATGTGTATTGTTCAAGTAGTTGAGTGCATGTATCATCTGATGGATCCAGACATCATGTGTTGTTGAAGGACTTGAGTGTATACATTATCTGATGGATTCTGTTACCATGTGTTGTTTAAGGACTGGAGAACATGCATCATCTGGAGGATCCTGGCATCATGTGTTGTTTAAGGCCTTGAGTGCTTGCATCATCTGATGGATCCTGGCACCATGTGTTGTTTATCATCTGATGGATCATGTCACTGTGTGTTGTTTAGGGACTGGAATACATGCATTGTTTGGTGGACCCTGGCTCTATGTGATGTTTAATGCCTTGAGTGCATGCATCATCTGTTGGAACCTGGCTCCATGTGTTGTTTAAGGACTTGAGTGTATGTGTTATCTGATGGATCCTGGTACCATGTGTTGCTTAAGGCCTTGAGTGCATGCATCATCTGCTGGATCCTGGCACCATGTGTTGTTTAAGGACTTGAGTGAATGTATCATCTGTTGGAGGCTGTCACTGTGTGTTGTTTAAGAACTTGAGCACATGTGTCATCTGATAGATCCTGGCACCATGTGTTGTTTAAGGCCTTGAGTGCATGCATTATCTGATGAATCCTGTCACTGTGTGTTGTTGTTTAAGGCTTTGTGATCGTGTGTCATCTGATGAATCCTGGCACTGTGTGTTGTTTAAGGACTTGAGCGAATGCATCTTCTGTTGGAGCCTAGCACCATGTTTTGTTTAAGGACTTGAGTGTATGTGTTATCTGATGGATGCTGGCACCATATTTTGTTTAAGGCCTTGAGCCCATATGTCATCTGATGGATCCTGGCACCAAGTATTGTTTAAGGACATGAGTGCATACATCATCTGTTGTATCCTGTCATGATGTGTTGTTTAAGGACTTGAGTGAATGCATCTTCTGGTGGATCCTGGCACCATATGTTGTTTAAGGACTTGAGAGCATGGATCATCTGTTGGAGACTCGCACTGTGTGTTGTTTAAGGACTTGAGTATATGTGTTAACTAATTGATCCCGGCTCTGTGTATTGTTTAAAGACTTGAGTGAATGCATTCTCTGTTGCAGGCTGGCACCATGTGTTGTTTAATGGCTTAAGTGCTTGCATCATCTGGTGGAACCTGGCACCATGAATTATTTAAGGACTTGAGTGCATGCATCATCTGATGGAGCCTAGCAGCATGTGTTGATTAAGGACTTGAGCGCATGTATCATCTGATGGATCCAGGCACCATGTATTGTTTAAGGACCTGAGTGCATGCATCAACTGTTGGAACCTGTCATGGTGTGTTGTTTAAGGACTTGAGTGAAAGTATCTCATGGATCTAGGCACCATGCGTTGTTTAAGGCCTTGAGTGCATGCATCATCTGATGGATCCTGGCACCATGTGTTGTTTAAGGACTTGAGCAAATGCATCATCTGTTGAAGCCTGGCACTGTGTGTTGTTTCCGGACTTGAGTGTATGTATCATCTGATGGATCCTGACACCATATGTTGTTTAAGGCCTTGAGCGCATTGTGTCATCTGATGGATCCTGGTTCCATGTGTTGTTTAAGGACTTGAGCATTATGTGTCATCTGATGGATCCAGGCACCATGTATTGTTTAAGGACTTGAGCGCATACATCATCTGATAGATACTGTCACTGTGTGTTGTTTAAGGACTTGAGATAATGCATCATCTGTTGGATCCTGACACCATGTGTTGTTTAAGGACTTGAGTGCATGCATCATCTGGTGGATCTTGGCACCATGTGTGGTTTAAGGACTTGAACGCATGTGTCATCTGATGCATCCAGACACCTTGTATTGTTTAAGGACTTGAGTGCATGCATCATCTGATGGAGCCTGGCACTGTGTGTTTTTTAAGGACTTGAGCAAATGGACCATCTGTTGGAGCCTGGTACCATGTGTTGTTTAAGGACTTGAGTGTATGTGTGATCTGATGGGTCCTGACACCATATGTTGTTAAAGGCCTTGAGTGCATTGTGTAATCTTATGGATCCTGGTACCATGTGTTGTTTAAGGACTTGAGCATTATGTGTCATCTGATGGATCCAGGCACCATGTATTGTTTAAGGACTTGAGCACATACATCGTCTGATGGAAGCTGTCACTGTGTGTTGTTTAAGGATTTGAGCTAATGCATCATCTGTTGGATTCTGGCACTGTGCGTTGTTTAAGGACTTGAGTGCATGCATCATCTGGTGGATGTTGGCACCATGTGTGGTTTAACGACTTGAACACATGTGTCATCTGATGCATCCAGGCACCTTGTATTGTTTAAGGACTTGAGTACATACATCGTCTGATGGAACCTGTCACTGTGTGTTGTTTAAGGACTTGAGCAAATGCATCATCTGTTGGAGCCTGACAATGTGTATTGTTTAAGTAGTTGAGTGCATGTGTCATCTGATGGATCCAGACATCATGAGTTGTTTAAGGACTGGAGCACATGCATCATCTGGAGGATCCTGGCACCATGTTTTGTTTAAGGCCTTGAGTGCTTGCATCATCTGATGGATCCTGGCACCCTGTCTTGTTTATCATCTGATGGATCCTGTCAATGTGTGTTGTTTAAGGACTGGAGCACATGTATCATCTGGTGGATCCTGGCTCTATGTGTTGTTTAACGCTTTGAGTGCATGCATCTGTTGGAACCTTGCTCCATGTGTTGTTTAAGGACTTGAGTGTATGTGTTATCTGATAAATCCTGGCAGCATGTGTTGTTTAAGGCCTTAAGTGCATGCATCATATTCTGGATCCTTGCACCATGTGTTGTTTAAGGCCTTGAGTGCATGCATCATCTGATGGAGCCTGTCACTGTGTGTTGTTTAAGGACTGTAGCACATACAGCATATGGTGGATCCTGACATGATATGTTGTTTAAGGACTTGAGTGCATGTGTCATCTGATGGATCCTGGCACTGATTGTTGCTTAAAGACTTGAGTGCATGTATTGTCAGATGCATCCAGACACTATATGTTGTTTAAGGACTTGAGTGCATGTGTCATCTGATGGATCCTGGCACCATGCTTTGTTTAAGGCATTGAGTCCCTGCATCATCTGTTGAATCCTGTCACTGTGTGCTGTTTAAGACCTTGAGATCATGTGTCATCTGATGGATCCTGGCACTGTGTGTTGTTTAAGCACTTGAGCACATGTGTCATCTGATGAATCCTGGAACCATGTGTTGTTTAAGGCCTTGAGTGCATGTGTCACCTGATGGATCCAGGCTCCGTGTATTGTTTAAGAACTTGAGTGCATACATCATCTGATGGATCCTGTCACTGTGTGTTGTTTAAGGACTTGAGCTAATGCATCATCTGTTGGAGCCTGGCACTGTGTATTGCTTAAGTAGTTGAGTGCATGTGTCATCTGATGGATCCAGACATCATGTTTTCTTTAAGGACTTGAGTGCATACATTATCTGATGGATCCTGTCACTGTGTATTGTTTAAGAAATGGAGCACATGCATCATCTGGTGGATCCTGGCATCATGTGTGGCTTAAGGCCTTGAGTGCTTGCATCATCTGATGGATCCTGGCATCATGTGTTGTTTATCATCTGATGGATCCTGTCACTGTGTGTTGTTTAAGGACTTGAGCTAATGCATCATCTGTTGGAGCCTGGCACCGTGTGTTGTTTAAGGACTTGAGTGTATGTGTTATCTGCTGGATCTGGGCATCATGTGTTGTTGAAGGACTTGAGCGAATGCAACATCTGTTGGAGCTTGGCACTGTGTGTTGTTTAAGAACTTGAGTGCATGTGTAATCTGCTAGATCCTGGCACCATGTTTTGTTTAAGGCCTTGAGTGCATGCATCATCTGATGAATCCTGTCACTGTGTGCTGTTTAAGGCCTTGAGATCATGTGTCATCTGATGGATCCTGGCACTGTGTGCTGTTTAAGAACTTGAGTGCATGTGTCATCTGATGGATCTGGCAGCATGTGTTGTTTAGGTCCTTGAGTGCATGTGTCACCTGATGGATCCAGACACCGTGTATTGTTTAAGGACTTGAGTGTATGTCTTATCTGATGGATCCTGGCACTATGTGTTGTTTAAGGGCTTGAACAAATGCATTCTCTGTTGAAGGCTGGCACTATCTGTTGTTTAATGGCTTAGGTGCGTGCATCATCTGGTGGAGCCTGGCACCATGAATTATATAAGAACTTGAGTGCATGCATCATCTGATGGAGCCTGGCACCATGTGTTGTTTAAGGACTTGAGCGCATGTATCATCAGAAGGATCCAGGCACCATGTATTGTTTAAGGACTTAAGTGCATACATCAACTGATGGAACCTGTCACGGTGTGTTGTTTAAGGACTTGAGCAAATGCATCTGGTGAATCCTGGCACCATGTGTTGTTTAAGGCCTTGAGTGCATGTGTCACCTGATGGATCCAGGCTCCGTGTATTGTTTAAGAACTTGAGTGCATGCATCATCTGATGGATCCTGGCACTGTGTGATGATTAATGACTTGAGCGAATGCATCATCTGTTTGAGCCTGGCACCATGTGTTGTTTAAATACTTGAGTGTATGTATTATCTGATGGATCCTGGCACTATGTGTTGTTTAAGGACTTGAGCGAATGTATTCTCTGTTACAGGCTGACACCATCTGTGTTGTTTAAGGACTGGAGCACATGCATCATATGGTGGATCCTGGCATGATATGTTGTTTAAGGACTTCAGTGCATGCATCATCTGATGGATCCTGGCACTCAGTGTTGCTTAAAGTCTTGAATGCATGTGTTGTCTGATGCATCATGACACCGTATGTTGTTTAAGGACTTGAATGCATGCGTTATCTGACAGATCCCAGCACCATATGTTGTTTAAGGACTTGAGTGCATGCATCATCTGTTGGAACTTGGCACCATGCATTATTTAAGAACTTGAGTGTATGTGTTATCTGCTGGATCCGGGCACCATGTATTGTTGAAGGACTTGAGCGAATGTAACATCTGTTGGAGCCTGGCACTGTGTGTTGTTTAAGAACTTGAGTGCATGTGTCATCTGATGGATCTGGCAGCATGTGTTGTTTAGGGCTTTGAGTGCATGTGTCACCTGATGGATCCATTCACCATGTATTGTTTAAGGATTTGAGTACATACATCATCTGATGGATCCTGGCACTGTGTGATGTTTAGTGACTTGAGTGAATGCATCATCTGTTGGAGCTTGGCACCATGTGTTGTTTAAGGACTTGTTTGTATGTGTTATCTGGTGGATCCTGGCACTATGTGTTGTTTAAGGACTTGAGCAAATGTATTCTCTGTTGCAGCCTTGCACCATCTGTTGTTTAATGGCTTAAGTGTTTGCATCATCTGGTGGAGCCTGGTACCATGAATTATTTAAGGACTTGAGTGCATGCATCATCTGATGGAGCCTGGCACCATGTGTTGTTTAAGGACTTCAGCGCATGTATCATCAGAAGGATCCAGGCACCATGTATTGTTTAAGGACTTGAGCTCATACATCAACTGATGGAACCTGTCATGGTGTATTGTTTAAGGACTTGAGCGAATGCATCTGGTGGATCCTGGCACCATGTGTTTTTTAAGGCCTTGAGTGCATGCATCATCTGATGGTTCCTGGCACCATGTGTTCTTTAAGGACTTGAGCAAATGCATCATCTGTTGGAGCCTGGCAAAGTGTGTTGTTTAAGGACTTGAGTGTATGTGTCATCTGATGGATCCTGACACCATATGTTGTTTAAGGCCTTGAGCGCATTGTGTCATCTGATGGATCCTGGTAACATGTGTTGTTTAAGGACTTGAGCGCATACATCAGCTGATGGATCCTGTCACTGTGTGTTGTTTAAGGGCTTGAGTGTATGTGTTATCTGATAGATCCTGGCACTGTGTGTTGTTTAAGGACTTGAGCTAATGCATCATCTGTTGGAGCCTGGCACCATGTGTTGTTTAAGGACTTGAGTGTATGTGTTATCTGCTGGATCTGGGCATCATGTGTTGTTGAAGGACTTGAGCGAATGCAACATCTGTTGGAGCTTGGCACTGTGTGTTGTTTAAGAACTTGAGTGCATGTGTAATCTGCTAGATCCTGGCACCATGTTTTGTTTAAGGCCTTGAGTGCATGCATCATCTGATGAATCCTGTCACTGTGTGCTGTTTAAGGCCTTGAGATCATGTGTCATCTGATGGATCCTGGCACTGTGTGCTGTTTAAGAACTTGAGCGCATGTGTCATCTGATGGATCTGGCAGCATGTGTTGTTTAGGGCCTTGAGTGCATGTGTCACCTGATGGATCCAGACCCCATGTATTGTTTAAGGACTTGAGTGTATGTGTTATCTGATAGATCCTGGCACTGTGTGTTGTTTAAGGACTTGAGCTAATGCATCATCTGTTGGAGCCTGGCACTGTGTATTGCTTAAGTAGTTGAGTGCATGTGTCATCTGATGGATCCAGACATTATGTGTTGTTTAAGGACTTGAGTGCATACATTATCTGATGGATCCTGTCACTGTGTATTGTTTAAGAAATGGAGCACATGCATCATCTGGTGGATCCTGGCATCATGTGTGGCTTAAGGCCTTGAGTGCTTGCATCATCTGATGGATCCTGGCACCATGTGTTGTTTATCATCTGATGGATCCTGTCACTGTGTGTTGTTTAAGGACTTGAGCTAATGCATCATCTGTTGGAGCCTGGCACCATGTGTTGTTTAAGGACTTGAGTGTATGTGTTATCTGCTGGATCTGGGCATCATGTGTTGTTGAAGGACTTGAGCGAATGCAACATCTGTTGGAGCTTGGCACTGTGTGTTGTTTAAGAACTTGAGTGCATGTGTAATCTGCTAGATCCTGGCACCATGTTTTGTTTAAGGCCTTGAGTGCATGCATCATCTGATGAATCCTGTCACTGTGTGCTGTTTAAGGCCTTGAGATCATGTGTCATCTGATGGATCCTGGCACTGTGTGCTGTTTAAGAACTTGAGCGCATGTGTCATCTGATGGATCTGGCAGCATGTGTTGTTTAGGGCCTTGAGTGCATGTGTCACCTGATGGATCCAGACACCATGTATTGTTTAAGGACTTGAGTGTATGTCTTATCTGATGGATCCTGGCACTATGTGTTCTTTAAGGGCTTGAACAAATGCATTCTTTGTTGAAGGCTGGCACTATCTGTTGTTTAATGGCTTAGGTGCGTGCATCATCTGGTGGAGCCTGGCACCATGAATTATTTAAGGACTTGAGTGCATGCATCATCTGATGGAGCCTGGCACCATGTGCTGTTTAAGGACTTGAGCGCATGTATCATCAGAAGGATCCAGGCACCATGTATTGTTTAAGGACTTGAGCGCATACATCAACTGATGGAACCTGTCACGGTGTGTTGTTTAAGGACTTGAGCAAATGCATCTGGTGAATCCTGGCGCCATGTGTTGTTTAAGGCCTTGAGTGCATGCATCATCTGATGGATCCTGGCACCATGTATTGTTTAAGGACTTGAGCAAATGCATCATCTGTTGGAGCCTGGCACTGTGTGTTGTTTAAGGACTTGAGTGTATGTATCATCTGATGGATCCTGACACCATATGTTTTTTAAGGCCTTGAGTGCATTGTGTCATCTGATGGATCCTGGTACCATGTGTTGTTTAAGGACTTGAGCATTATGTGTCATCTGATGGATCCAGGCACCATGTATTGTTTAAGGACTTGAGTGCATGCATCATCTGATGGATCCTGTCACTGTGTGTTGTTTAAGGACTTAAGCTAATGCATCATCTGTTGGATCCTGGCACCGTGTGTTGTTTAAGGACTTGAGTACATGCATCATCTGGTGGATCTTGACACCATGTGTGGTTTAAGGACTTGAATGCATGTGTCATCTGATGCATCCAGGCACCTTGTATTGTTTAAGGACTTGAGTGCATGCATCATCTGATGGATCCTGTCACTGTGTGTTGTTTAAGGACTTGAGCTAATGCATCATCTGTTGGATCCTGGCACCGTGTGTTGTTTAAGGACTTGAGTACATGCATCATCTGGTGGATCTTGACACCATGTGTGGTTTAAGGACTTGAATGCATGTGTCATCTGATGCATCCAGGCACCTTGTATTGTTTAAGGACTTGAGTGCATGCATCATCTGATGGAGCCTGGCACTGTGTGTTGTTTAAGGACTTGAGCAAATTCATCATCTGATAATGTTTAAGTAGTTGAGTGCATGTGTCATCTGATGGATCCATACATCATGTGTTGTTTAAGGACAGGAACACATGCATCATCTGGAGGATCCTGGCACCATGTGTTGTTTAAGGCCTTGAGTGCTTGCATCATCTGATGGATCCTGGCACCCTGTCTTGTTTATCATCTGATGGATCCTGTCAATGTGTGTTGTTTAAGGATGGGAGCACATGTATCATCTTGTGGATCCTGGCTCTATGTGTTGTTTAATGCCTTGAGTGCATGCACCTGTTGGAACCTTGCTCCATGTCTTGATTAAGGACTTGAGTGTATGTGTTATCTGATAAATCCTGGCAGCATGTGCTGTTTAAGGCCTTATGTGCATGCTTCATCTTCTGGATCCTGGCACCATGGGTTGTTTAAGGACTTGAGTGAATGCATAATCTGTTGGAGCCTGGCACTGTGTGTTGTTTAAGAACTTGAGCGCATGTGTCATCTGATAGATCCTGGCACCATGTGTTCCTTAAAGCCTTGAGTGCATACATCATCTGATGAATCCTGTCACTGTGTGCTGTTTAATGCTTTGAGATCATGTGTCATCTGATGCATCCTGGCACTGTGTGTTGTTTAAGAACTTGAGTGCATGTGTCATCTAATGGATCCTGGCAGCCTGTGTTGTTTAGGGCCTTGAGTGTATGCATCATCTGCTGGAGCCTGCACTGTGTGTTGTTTATGAACTTGAGCAAATGCATCATCTGTTGGAGCTTGGCACCGTGTGTTGTTTAAGGACTTGAGTGTATGTGTCATCTGATAGATCCTCCCACCAAATGTAGTTTAAGGCCTTGAGCGCTTTTATCATCTGATGGATCCTGGCACAATGTACTGTTTAAGGACCTGAGTGTATGTGTCATCTGATGGATCCAGGCACAGTGTATTGTTTAAGGACTTGATCGCACACATCATCTGATGGATCCTGTTACTGTGTGTTGTTTAAGGACTGGAGCACATACATCATGTGGTGGATCCTGGCATGATATGTTGTTTAAGGACTTGAGTGCATGAGTCATCTGATGGATCCTGGCACTGATTGTTGCTTAAAGACTTGAGTGCATGTATTGTCAGATGCATCCTGACACTATATGTTGTTTAAGGACTTAAGTGCATCTGTCATCTGATGGATCCTGGCACCATGCTTTGTTTAAGGCATTGAGTCCCTGCATCATTTGTTGAATCCTGTCACTGTGTGCTGTTTAAGGCCTTGAGATCATGTGTCATCTGATGGATCCTGGCACTGTGTGTTGTTTAAGAACTTGAGCACGTGTCATCTGATGGATCCTGGAACCATGTGTTGTTTAAGGGCTTGAGTGCATGTGTCACCTGATGGATCCAGGCACCATGTATTGTTTAAGAACTTGAGTGCATACATCATCTGATGGATCCTGGCACTGTGTGATGATTAATGACTTGAGCGAATGCATCATCTGTTGGAGCCTTGCACCATGTGTTGTTTAAGGACTTGAGTGTATGTATTATCTGATGGATCCTGGCACTATGTGTTGTTTAAGGACTTGAGCAAATGCATTCTCTGTTACAGGCTGGCACCATCTGTTGTTTAATGGCTTAAGTGCTTGCATCATCTGGTGGAGACTGGCACCATGAATTATTTAAGGACTTGAGTGCATGCATCATCTGATGGAGCCTGGCACCATGTGTTGTTTAAGGACTTGAGCGCATGTATCATCAGATGGATCCAGGCAACATGTATTGCTTAAGGACTTGAGCACATACATCAAGTGATGGAACCTGTCATGATGATTTAAGGACTTGAGATAATGCATCCGGTGGATCCTGGCACCATGTGTTGTTTAAGGCCTTGAGTGTATGCATGGTTTGGTGGATCCTGGCACCATGTGTGGTTTAAGGACTTGAGCACATGTGTCAGCTGATGCATCCAGGCACCTTGTATTGTTTAAGGACTTGAGTGCATGCATCATCTGATGGATCCTGACACTGTGTGTTGTTTAAGGACTTGAACAAATGGATCATCTGTTGGAACCTGGCACTGTGTGTTGTTTAAAAACTTGAGTGTATGCGTCATCTGATGGATCCTGACACCATATGTTGCTTAAGGCCTTGAGCGCATTGTGACATCTGATGGATCCTGGTACCATGTGTTGTTTAAAGACTTGAGCATTATGTGTCATCTGATGGACCCAGGCACCATGTATTGTTTAAGGACTTGAGCACATACATCATCTGATGGATCCTGTCACTGTGTGTTGTTTAAGGACTTGAGCTAATGCATCATCTGTTGGATCCTGGCACTGTGTGTTGTTTAAGAACTTGAGTCTATGTATTATCTGATAGATCCTGACACTGTGTGTTGTTTAAGGACTTGAGCGAATGCATCATCTGTTGTAGCCTGGCTCTGTGTATTGTTTAAGTAGTTGAGTGCATGTGTCATCTGATGGATCCTGACATCATGTGTTGTTGAAGGACTTGAGTGCATACATTATCTGATGGATCCTGTCACCGTGTGTTGTTTAAGGACTGGAGGACATGCATCATCTGGTGGATCCTGGCACCATGTGTTGCTTAATGCCTTGAGTGCTTGCATCATCTGATGGATCCTGGCACCATGTGTTGCTTATTATCTGATTGATCCTGTCAATGTGTGTTGTTTAAGGACTGGAGCACATGCATCATCTGGTGGATCCAGGCTCTATTTGTTGTTTAACACCTTGACTGCATGCATCATCTGTTGGAACCTAGCTTCATGTGTTGTTTAAGGACTTGAGTGTATGTGTTATTTGATAGATCCTGGCACCATGTGCTGTTTAAGGCCTTGAGTACATGATTCATCTGTTGGATCCTGGCACCTTGTGTTGTTTAAGACTTGACTGAATGCATCATCTGTTGGAGCCTGGCACTGTGTGTTGTTTAAGAACTTGAGCGCATGTGTCATCTGATAGATCCTGGCATCATGTGTTGTTTAAGGCCTTGAGTGCATGTATCATCTGATGAATCCTGTCACTGTGTGTAGTTTAAGGCTTTGAAATCATGTGTCATCTGATGGATCCTGGCACTGTGTGCTGTTTAAGAACTTGAGCGCATGTGTCATCTGATGGTTCTGGCAGCATGTGATGTTTAGGGCCTTGAGTGCATGCATCATCTGATGGAGCCTGGCACTGTGTGTTGTTTATGAACTTGATCAAATGCATCATCTGTTGGATCCTGGCACCATGTGTTGTTTAAGGACTTGGATGTATGTGTCAACTGATGGTTCCTCCCACCAAATGTAGTTTAAGGCTTTAAGCGCATGTATCATCTGATGGATTCTGGCACCATGTGCTGTTTAAGGACTTGAGCGTATGTGTCATCTGATGGATCCAGGCACCCTGTATTGTTTAAGGGCTTGATCACATACATCATCTGATGGATCCTGTCACTGTGTGTTGTTTAAGGACTTCAGCAAATGCATCATCTGTTGGAGTCTGACACCATGTGCTGTTTAAGGCCTGGAGCACATGCATCATCTGGTGGATCCTTTCACTATGTGTTGTTTAATGCCTTGAGTGCATGCATCATCTGATGGAGCCTGTCACTGTGTGTTGTTTAAGGACTGGAGCACATGCATCATATGGTGGATCCTGGCATGATATGCTGTTTAAGGACTTCAGTGCATGCATCATCTGATGGATTCTGGCACTCAGTGTTGCTTAAGGTCTTGAATGCATGTGTTGTCCGATGCATCCTGACACCGTATGTTGTTTAAGGACTTGAATGCATGCATCATCTGACAGATCCCAGCACCATGTGTTGTTTAAGGACTTGAGTGCATGCATCATCTGTTGGAACTTGGCACCATGTGTTATTTAAGAACTTGAGTGTATGTGTTATCTGCTGGATCTGGGCACCATGTGTTGTTGAAGGACTTGAGCGAATGTAACATCTGTTGGAGCCTGGCACTGTGTGTTGTTTAAGAACTTGAGTGTATGTGTCATCTGATGGATCCTGACACCATATGTTGTTTAAGGCCTTGAGCGCATTGTGTCATCTGATGGATCCTGGTACCATTTGTTGTTTAAGGACTTGAGCATTATGTTCCATCTGATGGATCCAGGCACAATGTATTGTTTAAGGACTTGAGCGCATACATCAGCTGATGGATCCTGTCACTGTGTGTTGTTTAAGGACTTGAGTGTATGTGTTATCTGATAGATCCTGGCACTGTGTGTTGTTTAAAGACTTGAGCGAATGCATCATCTGTTGGAGCCTCACACTGTGTATTGTTTAAGTAGTTGAGTGCATGTGTCATCTGATGGATCCAGACATCATATGTTGTTTAAGAACTTGAGTGCATACATTATCTGATGGATCCTGTCACCGTGTATTGTTTAAGAAATGGAGCACATGCATCATCTGGTGGATCCTGGCATCATGTGTTGCTTAAGGCCTTGAGTGCTTGCATCATCTGATGGATCCTGGCACCATGTGTTGTTTATCATCTGATGGATCCTGTCACTGTGTGTTGTTTAAGGACTGGAGCACATGCATCATCTGTTGGAACTTGGCTCCATGTGTAGTTTAAGGACTTGAATGTATGTGTTATCTGATGGATCCTGGCACCATGTGTTGCTTAAGGCCTTGAGTGCATGCATCATCTGCTGGATCCTGGCACCATGTGTTGTTTAAGGAATTGAGTGAATGCATCATCTGTTGGAGCCTGGCACTGGGTGTTGTTTAAGAACTTGAGCATGTGTGTCATCTGACAGATCCTGGCACCATGTGTTGTTTAAGGCCTTGAGTGCATGCATCATCTGATGAATCCTGTCACTGTGTGTTGTTTAAGGCTTTGAGATCATGTGTCATCTGATGAATCCTAGCACTGTGTGTTGTTTAAGGACTTGAGCAAATGCATCATCTTTTGGAGCTTGGCACCATGTTTTGTTAAAGGACTTGAGTGTATGTGTCATCTCATGGATGCTGGCACCATATTTTGTTTAAGGGCTTGAGCCCATATGTCATCTGATGTATTCAGAACCATGTTTTTAAGGACTTGAGCACATACATCATCTGATGGATCATGTCACTATGTGTTGTTTAAGGACTTGAGCAAATGCATCATCTGCTGGATCCTTGCACCATGTGTTGTTTAAGGACTTGATAGCATGGATCATCTGTTGGAGCCTCACACTGTGTTTTGTTTAAGGACTTGAGTATATGTGTTATCTGATGGATCCTGGCTCTGTGTGTTGTTTAAGGACTTGAGCGAATGCATTCTCTGTTGCAGGCTGGCACCATGTATTGTTTAATGGCTTAAGTGCTTGCATCATCTGGTGGATCCTGGCACCATGAATTATTTAAAGACTTGAGTACATGCATCATCTGATGGAGCCTAGCAGCATGTGTTGTTTAAGGACTTGAGCATATGTATCATCTGATGGATCCAGGCACCATGTATTGTTTAACGACTTGAGCGCATACATCAACTGATGGAACCTGTCACAGTGTGTTGTTTAAGGACTTGAGCGAATGTATCTGGTGGATCCTGGCACCATGTGTTGTTTAAGGCCTTGAGCGCATGCATCATCTGATGGATTCTGGCACCATGTTTTGTTTAAGGACGAGCAAATGCATCATCTGTTGGAGCCTCACACTGTGTGTGGTTTGAGGACTTGAGTGCATGTGTCATCTGATGCATTCCGGCACCTTGTATTGTTTAAAGACTTGAGTCCATGCATCATCTGATGGAGCCTGGCACTGTGTGTTGTTTTAGGACTTGAGCCAATTCATCATCTGTTGGAGCCTGGCACTGTATGTTGTTTACGAACTTGAGTGTATGTGTCATCTGATGGATCCTGCCACCATACGTTGCTTAAGGCCTTGAACACTTGTGTCATCTGATGGATTCTGGTACCATGTGTTGTTTAAGGACTGGAGCGTATGTGTCATCTGATGGATCCAGACACCGTGTATTGTTTAAAGACTTGAACACATGCATCATCTGATGGATCCTGGCACCATGTGTTGTTTATCATCTGATAGATCCTGTCAATGTGTTTTGTTTAAGGACTGGAGCATATGCATCATCTGGTGGATCCTGGCTCTATGTGTTGTTTAATGCCTTGAGTGCATGCATCATCTGTTGGAACCTAGCTCCATGTGTTGTTTAAGGACTTGAGTGTATGTGTTATTTGATAGATCCTGGCACCATGTGTTGTTTAAGGCCTTGAGTGCATACATCATCTGCTGGATCCTGGCACCATGTGTTGTTTAAGGCCTTGAGTGCATGCATCATCTTCCACATACTCACAAGAAACCCTTATTCTGGGGGACTTCAACCTAGATTGGTTCACTTGTATATCAGAACCACCAAGTAATCTAATAAATCTCCATGGCTACCAGCAGCTAGTCCAAATTCCAACTAGATGTGATAAAAAATCTAAAAGGGAATCCATCCTTGACTGGGTCCTAACTTACAACCCCACATTGTACCCTCACACAGGCAGTCTCCCAGACACCTTAGGTGACCACAACATAATATACTTTATATGTAGTAGAACAAGTATATGCAAAACCACTAACTATATATCCACTAGAAACACAAAAAAAATCTCTCCTGAGGTCCTCAATACTTGACTCTGTAACTGTGACTGGACTCCCCTAAAAACCCTCCCACTTGACCAAGCTGTAGCATATTTCAACAAAATATTTCTACAATACCTAGACACTGTCACTCCACTGCACAAAATCAAGGTTAGAACCTCTACAAACCCCTGACTCAGTAAATAAACCAAGCTAATCTTCAAGTCCAGAGTCACTGCCTGGCTTTACTATCAAAAAAACAAAGAAACACAAAGCCTAACTAAGTACCAAGAACTGCGCAACCGTGCACAAAAATGCATTAGGCTGTACAAAAAATCCTACTACACAACAGTACAAACTAAATACCAACACAACCCGCTAAAACTTTGGAAAAATGTAAACCAGCTACTATAATCCACCAAAAATGCTACCCTCAATCCAACCACCCCTTACACTAAAGTTCCCATCGAAACACAATTCAATTCCCACTTTGTGAACTCAATTCTATCCTTAGTATCACAGGACAGTTCCTTCCTCACTATCCCCCCAACACAAATAACACTAATACAAGCTTTACCCTCAAAACAGTTTCCACCACTTCAATCAAAAGCATGCTCTCCAAACTAAAAACCTCATCAACAGCAGCCAACCTACTCCCCAGCTATTTCATGAAACTCACAGCAGATGCTATTGCTATCCCAGTCTCCACTCTCATAAACAGATCAATTGTTGAAAACTATTTGTCCAAACTCTGGAAAATATCCTATGTTACACCCATACATAAAGGCGGGAACTCCACTGAACTTAATAACTACAGACCCATTGCTTTACTCTCCCCCCTGGCCAAAATCCTAGAAAAATGCATCCATACCCAGATGCTAAACTATCTCCTAGACAGCAACATCCTGTCACCTACTCAGTATGGTTTCAGACCTGCCCATAGTACCACTACAGCTCTCCTCTGCTTCACAGATACAGTAAACCGTCTCAAAAATGAAGGCCTGCAAGTGTCAACTCTTTTTTTGGATATGTCCAAAGCATTTGACACAGTCTCACACCAAATCCTGCTAAACAAACTAAACCAATATCATCTATCAAATTCCACTCTTACCTGGTTCCAAAGCTACTTAACTGACAGGTACCAAGCTGTGAAATGAGAAAATTCTCTCTCTCACCTCAGCTGCCCATAACTATAGGAGTTCCACAGGGTTCTATCTTAGGACCACTACTATTCACGGTCTTCACAAATGACCTCCATACCTCTACACAGCATGCATCTATAATTCAGTATGTAGATGACACTACCTTAATCTGTGCTGCACAAAACATTCCCACCCTCCTGCAAACAACTCAACTAGCATTCTCTGACATTGAAAACTACCTTACCAAAGCCCAACTTATCCTCAGTCCAAAGAAAACTCAGCTTATGATTATAACCAGTTCTAACAAAAACACTAACACTCAATTCACTATCTACTCCACAAATGCTACTCCAATTGCTCCAGTGGCACAGGCTACGCTATTGGGAATAATCATAGACTCCCATCTAAAATTTGATAGTCATCTCAACTTAACTATTAAAAAAGTACATGCCAAACTGGGGTCACTCTACCGTATCAAACCATTTCTTACCAACAACACAGGATCAGCCATTGCTCGCTCCCAGCTTTTATCCACCCTACTCTATGCATCTCCCATTCTGACTAATCACAACAAAACTGAACTAAGCAAAATGGAAGCCTGCTATAACAGAATTGCCCACTTTGCTGCAAATTGCTCATATAGAACTCATCACTGTACTGCTTTGAGACAGCTCCACTGGCTTGAACGTCCCAATCTCCTAACCTACAATCAGCTCTGCCTCTGTCATTCTATCTATTACCTCCCCAATAAGTGTCCTGCCCTCAAAAACCTAGTACAACATCACTCAGCCAAAAGGCCTCTTAGATCATCAAGCAAACTACTACTAGAAGTCACCAACAGCTACAATAGCTTTGGAGATGCACTATATAGTAGTTCAGTGGCTAAAAACTGGAACTCTGTCCCTACTAGCCTTCAAAACACATCATCCAAAGCCTCCTTTAAAGACCTCATCAGGCAACATTTCGAGCAAAGTTGGCAGTGCCATGATTGCTCCCCAGGCTAGTGAAAGCGGATAACATATACATACTAAATCTAGAGCACTTGATAATAGTTTTCAGTCTTACTCACAAACACTGGCTAATCTACAACTTATGTACTGTACCTGTGTACTATGTATGTATTCTACCGATGTTCCAAATTTCAGCTGTACACCGCAAATCTATTAATTACCTTTGTTTTTAAAATTAATATTTTTGTTTGTTCTCTCCACTGTAACTGTTTATGTGCCGCATACCACTGTAAAAACATGTATCTTGTAATTTGTCTGTATACTGATCATGTCTAAATAACTAAATGTGCCTGTAATTTTTCTTTGTGGAGCTTTTCTCCCAGGGCCTCTGCTGAAAAAGGACCTTTTCGGTTCAGTCAGACAACCCCGGTTAACAAATGTAAAATAACTAAATAAATCAATCTGATGAATCCTGTCACTCTGAGTTGTTTAAAGCTTTGAGATCATGTGTCATCTGATGGATCCTGGCACTGTGTGTTGTTTAAGAACTTGAGCGCATGTGTCATCTGATGGATCCTGGCAGCCTGTGTTGTTTAGGGCCTTGAGTGTATGCATCACCTGATGGAGCCTGGCACTGTGTGTTGTTTCCGAACTTGAGCAAATGCATCATCTGTTGGAGCCTGGCACCGTGTGTTGTTTAAGGACTTGAGTGTATGTGTCAGCTGATGGATCCTGTCACCAAATGTAGTTTAAGACCTTGAGCTCATGAATCATCTGATGGATCCTGGCACCATGTGCTTTTTAAGGACTTGAGTGTATGTGTCATCTGATGGATCCAGGCACCGTGTATTGTTTAAGGACTTGAGCGCATACATCATCTGATGGATCCTGTCACTATGTGTTGTTTAAGGACTTGAGCAAATGCATCATCTCTTAGAGCCTGACACCATGTGCTGTTTAAGGCCTGGATCACATGCATCATCTGGTGGATCTTGTCACCATGTGTTGTTTAAGACCTTGAGTGCATATATCATCTGATGGAGCTTGTCACTGTGTGTTGTTTAAGGACTGGAGCACATGCATCATATGGTGGATCCTGGCATGATATGTTGTTTAAGGACTTGAGTGCATGCATCATCTGATAGATCCTGGCACTGAGTGTTGCTTAAAGACTTGAGTGCATTTGTTATCTGATGCATCCTGACACTGTATGTTGTTTAAGGACTTGAATGCATGCATCATCTGCTGGATCCTGGCACCATGTGTTGTTTAAGGAGTTGAGTGCATGCATCAGCTGATGAATCCTGTCACTGTGTGTTGTTTAAGGCCTTGAAATCCTGTGTAATCTGATGTATCCTGGCACTGTGTGTTATTTAAGAACTTGAGCGCAGCATGTGTTGTTTAAGTCCTTGAGTGCATGCATCATCGGATGAATGCTGGCACTGTGTGTTGTTTAAGGACTTTAGCGAATGCATCATCTGTTGGAGCCTGGCACCATGTTTTGTTTAAGGACTTGAGTGTATGTGTCATCTGATGGATCCTGGCACTATATTTGGTTTAAGACCTTGAGCCCATATGTCATCTGATGGATCCAGGCACCATGTATTTTTTAAGGACTTGAGCCATGCATCATCTGATGGATTCTGTCATGATGTGTTGTTTTAGGACTTTAGCGAATGCATCATCTGGTGGATCCTGGCACCATGTGTTGCTTAAGGACTTGAGAAAATGCATTATCGATTGAAGCCTTGCACCGTGTGTTGTTGTGTTATCTTATAGATCCTGGCACTGTGTGTTGTCTAAGGACTTGACTGCATGATTCATCTGATTTAGCTGGGCACTGTGTGTTGTTTAAAGATTTGAGTGCATTAATCATCTGGTGGATCCTGGCACCATGTGTGGTTTAAGGACTTGAGCGCATGTGTCATGTGATACATTCCGGCACCTTGTATTGTTTAAAGACTTCAGTGCATGCATCATCTGATGGAGCCTGGCACTGTGTGTTGTTTAAGGACTTGAGCCAATTCATCATCTTTTGGAGCCTGGCACCATGTGTTGTTTAAGAACTTGAGTGTATGTGTCATCTGAGGGATCCTGCCACCATATGTTGTTTAAGGCCTTGAGCGCTTGTGTCATCTGTTGGATCCTGGTACCATGTGTTGTTTTAGGACTGGAGCGTATGTGTCATCTGATGGATCCAGACACCATGTATTGTTTAAAGACTTGAACGCATGCATCATCTGATGGATTCTGTCACTGTGTGTTATTTAAGGACTTGAGCAAATGCATCATCTGTTGGAGCATGGCGGCGTGTGTTGCTTAACACCTTGAGTGCATGCATCATGTGGTGGATCCTGGCACCATGTGTTGTTTAAGGCCTTGAGGCATGCATTATCTAATGGAGCCTGGCACTGTGTGTTGATTAAGGACTGGAGCACATGCATTATATGGTGGATCCTGGCACCATATGTTGTTTAAGGCCTTGACTACATGCATCATCTGATGGAGCCTGGAACTGTGTGTTTTTTAAGGAATTGAGTGCATGCATCATCTGATCCCTCATAAACTCCTCCAAAGCTAGTTACAAAAATAAAATTGTCAAAGATTCCAAAGACAACCACAAGGCATTCTATAACTATGTCAAGAATCTAAATGGCAATGCTCATATCTGCTTTGAGCTACAACATAATGGCATTAAATATACTGATCCCAAGGATATTGCCAATATCTTGGAAGATCGATTCATTGCCAACTTCACCCCCCTCTCACTCCCTAAATGGCCCATCTCAATACTGGAAGATTGCCAAATTCCGGTAATAATGGCCACACAGGTAAAAAACACACTCTCTAAAGCTAAGAATACAGCATCCATGGGACCAGATGACATCCCGGGCTGTGTACTACATGAACTACAAAATGAACTGGCACCTCACCTAAGTGTCATGTTTAATCATACCCTCACCTCAGGCTTCATGACCACTGAGTAGTGCACAGCTACAGTTATCCCACTCCACATGGGGGGATCCACCTTGGATCCTGAGAACTACCGCCCCATCAGTCTGATGAGCCTGATCTGCAAGGCCATGGAACGTATTATCATGGAACTTATAAACAAAGACATTGGCAACCTTCAAACTCTGGATCCCACCCAGTTTGGGTTTGTGAAGGGCTTATTTCTATCTCCTGAACCTGATTGACTTCTTTGAATCAGTCTCCAGAGCCGTGGACGAGGGTAAGGTAGTCCACACAGCCTATATGGACCTCTCCAAGGCCTTTGACACCATTCCCCACTCTGGAATCATAGATAAACTTACTAAGCTGGGCATTAATCCCTACATCACTCGAGTTGCTAACTGGCTTACTGACAGAGCCCACACTGTAAATGTAGCTGACTCCAAATCCAGCTCCAGACAAGTGACAATTGGAGTACCCCAGGGTTCAGCCCTGGGACCACTCTTGTTTGGCATCTACTTCTCTGAAGTACAGGTCAATACTAAGGGACTCTGGCTAACAAAGTTTGCAGATGACTGCAAACTGGGAGCCATTATTGAATCTCCAAATGATGTGGATACTCTACAAAAGGGCCTTACAGAAACAGATGCTTGGTGTCAGAGCCATGGGCTCAAGCGTAATGCCAAGAAATGTATAGCTATCCCCTTTGGTAAAAAACATGTACCCATGAATTACCATATAGGTGGCAGTATACTAAACACTGAAAGTGTGATAAGAGACTTAGGGACACAGGTGGACAGTGGTCTCACCTTCGATAACCACATCGCCACAACAGTCAGGAAATCCTTCTATGTGGCATACCTCATCACTAAAGGCTTTTCATCCAGAAAAAAAGGAGGTCATTGTCCCACTGTACTCATCCCTCATTAGACCCATTATAGAATACAATGCACCATTTGATATGTACCTCTCAAGACACTTGCAACAACTGGAAAGGCCGCAGAAATACCTCAATAAAAGAATCACAGGCCTAAAACAGTTCCCCTATGCTGACCGCCTTAAAAAACTCCAGCTATACTCTGTCACATATCGGCTACTCAGAGGCAATCTCTGCTTAACATACAAGGCCATGTCAAACCCAGAGCTGTTGGACATGCTACACTTAAAGAAATCCCAATCCCTCAGAGCCACACGCTCCAGGGATCTAAACCTTCTCTTCACAATAAACAAAATATGCTGGAGGGATAGGTTCCTGACCCAGAGACTCCTCATACTCTGGAATACACTGGCCATACATGTCAAGCAGAGAGCCTCTTTGGCCCTCTTCAAAAGGAACCTTGACGATTGGATGGGAGAAAGGAAATTCTCCCCGGGGATCACATCAGTTGCCCTGCTAGACAGGGGTCCAGAAAGTAAATAGTGTGGGAAGAAATAACCAGGAAATTGTTATGGCTATACTTGTATAGGCCCTAGGGCCGATAGCCTAGTACCAACCTATGAACCTATGAACCTATTGATCCTAGCATTGTGTGTTGTTTATGAACTTGCGTGCATGAATTCTCTGTTTCAGGCTGGCACCATGTGTTGTTTAATGGCTTAAGTGCTTGCATCATCTGGTGGATCCTGGCACCGTGAATTATTTAAGGACTTGAGTGCATTCATCATATGATGGAGCCTTTCGCTATGTTTTGTTTAAGGACTTGAGTGCATGTGTCTTCTGATGGATCCTTGCACCATATGTTGCTTAAGGACTTGAGCGCATGCATCATCTGATGGATCCTGGTAACATGTATTATTTAAGGACTTGAGCCCATGCATCATCTGATGGATCCTGGCACTGAGTGTTGCTTAAGTACTTGAGCACGTGTCATCTGATTGATCTTGGCACCATGTGTGTTTAAGGCCTTGAGATCATGGGTCATCTGATGGATCCTGACACTGTGTGTTGTTTAAGGACTTGAGCGCATGTGTCATCTGACAGATCCCAGCACCGTGTGTTTTTTAAGGCCTTGAGTACATGTGTCTTTTGTTGGATCCTGGTACCATGTGTTCTTTAAGGACTTGAATGCATGTGTCATCTGTTGGATCCTGGCACTTGGTGTTGTTTAAGGACTTGAGTGCATGAATCACCTGATTGATCCTGGCACCATGTGTTGTTTAAGGTGTTGAACACGTGTCATCTGATGGATCCTGGCAGTGTTTGTTGTTTAGGTATTAGAGCACATGCATCGTCTGATGGATCCTGGCACAATGTGATGTTTAAAGACTTCAGCACGTGCATCATCTTATGGTTGCAGGCACCATATGTTGTGTAAGAACTTGAGCATGTGGGATTATCTGACGGATCCTGACACCATGTGTTGTTTAAGGACTTTAGCATATGTGTCATCTGATGGATCCAGGCACTGTGTATTGTTTAAGGACTTGAACGCATACATCATGTGATAGATCCTGTCACTGTGTGTTGTTTAAGGACTTGAGCGAATGCATCATCTGTTGGAGCTTGGCACCGTGTGTTCTTTAAAGACTTGAGTGTATGTGTTATCTGATGGATCCAGGCACCATGCATTGTTTAAGGATTGGAGTGTATGTGTCATCTGATATATCCTGGCACCATATGTTGTTTATAGCCTTGAGTGCATGTGTCATCTGATGGATCCAGGCACCGTGTATTGTTTAAGGACTTGAGTGCACACATCATTTGATGGATCCTGTCACAGTGTGTTGTTTAAGGACTTGAGTCTATGTGTCATCTGATGGATCCTGGCACCATATGTTGTTTAAGGTCTTGAGCGCATGTGTCATCTGATGGATCCAGGTGCCATGTATTGTTTAAGATTTTGACTGCATACATCTTCTGATGGATCCTGCCATGATGTGTGGTTTAAGGACTTGAGTGAATGCATCACCTGGTGGATCCTGCCACCAAGTGTTGTTTAAGGACTTGAGCAAATGCATCATCTGTTGGAACCTCGCACCATGTGTTGTTTAAGGACTTGAATATTTGTGTTATCTGATGGATCAAGTATTTGTGCTATCTGATGGATCTTGGCACTGTGTGTTGTTTAAGGACTTGAGTCTATGCGTCATCTGATGGATCCTGCCACCATATGTAGTTTAAAGCCTTGAGCGCATGTATCATCTGATGGATCCTGGCACCATGTGCTGTTTAAGGATTGAGCGTATGTGTCATCTGATGGATCCAGGCACCGTGTATTGTTTAAGGACTTGAACACATACATCATCTGATGGATCCCATCACTGTGTGTTGTTTAAGGACTTGAGCAAATGCATCCTCTGTTGGAGCTTGGCACCATGTGTTGTTTAAGGCCTGGAGCACATGCATCATCTGGTGGATCCTGGCACCATGTGTTGTTTAAGGCCTTGAGTGCATGCATCATCTGATGGAGCCTGGCACTGTGTATTGTTTAAGGACTGGAGCACATGCCTCATATGGTGTATCCAGGCACCATATGTTGTTTAAGGACTTGAGTGCATGCTTCATCTGATGGATCCTGGCATTGTGTGTTTTTAAGAATGTGAGCACATGCATTCTCTGTTGCAGGCTGGCACCATGTGTTGTTTAATGCCTTGAGTGCTTGCATCATCTGGTGGATTCTGGGACTGTGTATTACTTAAGGACTTGAGTGCATGTATCATGTGATGGAGCCTTGCACTATGTTTTGTTAAAGGACTTGAGTGCATGTGTCATCTGATGGATCCTGGCTCCGTGTATTGTTTAAGGACTTGAGTGCATGCATCATCTGAAGGATTCTGGCACTTTGTGTTGTTTAAGGCCTTGAGCATGTGTCATCTGATTGATCCTGGTACTGTGTGTTGTTTAAGGCCTTGAGATCATGTACCATCTGCTGTATCCTGGCACTGTGTGTTGTTTAGGGACTTGAGCACATGTGTCATCTCATGGGTCCTGGCACCATGTGTTGTTTAAGGACTTGAGCACATGCGTCATCTGATTAATCCTGGTACCATGTATTATTTAAGGACTTGAGCCCATGCATCATCTAATGGATCCTGGAACTGAGTGTTGCTTAAGGACTTGAGCGCATGTGTTCTCTGATGCAGCCTGACACCCTATGTTGTTTAAGGACTTGAACGCATGCGTCATATGACAGATCCCAGCACCATGTGTTGTTTAAGGCTTTGAGTGCATGTGTCATCAGATGGAGTTTGGCATTGGGTGTTTTTTAAGGACTTGAGTGCATGCATCATCTGATGGTTCCTGGCACCATGTGTTGTTTAAAGACTTGAGGGCATGACTCATCTGATTGATCCTGGCACCATGTTTTGTTTAAGGCCTTAAACATGTGTCATCTGATAAATCCTGGCACTGTTTGTTGTTTAAGGACAGGAGCACATGCATCATTTGATGGACCTGGCTCTGTGTGATGTTTAAGGACATGAGCACATGCATCATATTATGGTTTCAGGCACTGTATGTTGGGTAAGGACTTGAGCACATGGGTCATCTGATGGATCCTGCCACCATGTGCTGTTTAAGGACTTGAGAGCATATGTCATGTGATGGATTGGGTCTATATTACATAGACGGATGCTTAAATGTTCGAATCTTTAAAGGTCGACCTTTAGAGATCGAACATTTAAATGTTCAAATATGTTTAAAAATTAAAACAAAATAGAAGTGAAAAAAACGCCTAAAGGGTGTAAGCAGGGGGGCAGGCCCCCCCACCACCCCGCTACTTAAATATACAAACTTCAAGATCACGCGACAGTGTAGGGAATGGGAAATTTCCTGTTTCCACATTGTAGTGCACTAAAGTGCGATCTCGCAGTTGGTATATTTAAGTAGAGGTGGTGTGTGGGGGACACAGCCCCCCATGTGGGGGGTGCAGGGGGGGCTTTCCCCCATGCTAAAACCCTTTCATTTTACTTCTGTTTTTTATTTTATTTTATGTTCAATCTCTAAAGGTCGACCTTTAGAGATTCGAACATTTAAGCATTTGTCTATGTAATATAGACCCGATGGATCCTGGCACTGTGTGTTGTTTATGGATTTGAGTGCATGCATTCTCTGTTGGAGCCTAGAACTATGTGTTGTTTAATGGCTTGAGTGCTTGCATCATGTGATGGAGCCTTGCACAGTGGGTTGTTTAAGAACTTGAGCGCATGCATAGTTTGATGGATCCTGGCGCCATACAGGCAACTACCCATCACTCTTTCCTTGCTCAGCCTGAGTTGCATGATAAAAACATAATAATTGATAACACAATGTGGGGATATAATGCTGAAGTAGACATTAAACAAACAGATGGAAGACTATGGTAGGGGGAGGATTGTATAGCATAGAAGGATGTTTATAGTGTACCATATAGGTTAGGCATGAGAACGTCCTAAGTGGTCAGCACGCACATTTTAGATGATACCCTGTGCATTACAGAGCTGCTTGCAGTTTGTGGCAGATACCCCTTGTGGTTCATTTACCTCCTTCCCTGTTCACCAGGTGGGTACTATGGCCATAACAATTGCAATACCGCATTACAGTGATCTGCACAATACATTTAGACACACTGGAAAACTAAAACTTATGTGTATGCCTTACAGTAAATAGCACAGAAAAAGTTATGCTTGCATAAAGAAGTAGGTGTAAAAAAAAACAACATAGCTTATGCAAGTAGATAATGGTATTATGTAGCAAAAAGGGAATGCTGTAGCAGAATTCAGGATTTGAACAATGTCTGTCTTCTGTAGCATGATGATGATCTGTGTCTCCTGTCATGGTGTTTTTGTGTAGAGTACACCCTCTGTGTATGATTAGTGTGCTAATTTAGGCTCACCTCATTATTGTTTCCAAATCACTCGATGTGTACAATAAGTAAACGTGATAAACATTGTGTTGAGATCTACATGATGCCATGCACACACATAAACACCAGCGGTAAGCTTTGCAAAAGAGTCCAGCTTTACTGGCTTTATCAGACCTCACACTAGATATGCAAGAGTCAATCTCTCTGGCCTTATAACCTCATTTCAGGAATTCTTCCTTTAATTCTTCCTTTAATTTCTTAGCCTGATCTAAATAATCTTTTTCTGTAT
>NC_056751.1:775933170-775978170 GCF_019279795.1 Protopterus annectens
AGATGGATTTCACCACTTGTATTTGATAAGAATATTGCAGAGAATTAGAGAATATTTGAGCAAGCGTACAATATTTTTATACAAGCAGCTTATTCTGACAAAGATGCGTGCACTATGGCATTCATTTTGCTAAACCTAGCTGGGTCAGAGGCCATTGAAAGAGAGCGGTCATATATGTATGCACCAGTAGTGCATGAAGGAGAAGGTGAAAACCATCATATTGTTGTACAGGCTGAATCAAGGGAAGACACTGAGTGTTTTAAGTGCAAATTCAGGGAAATGTGTAACCCCCAAATAAATATTACATTAGAGAGGTGTTTGTTTTATGCAAGAGATCAGAAACCAGGGGAACCTTTTGCAGCTTATATAACTGACCTGAGGAACAAAGCTAAAATGTGTCAGTTTGGTGACTTAAAAGATGACTTATTAAACAGGCTTGTGTGTGGTATTAATAGTGCTGTTGTGAGAAAGATTTTGCTTTGTGACAGTGATTTAATGTTGAGCAAAGCTATAGTGATTTGTCAAATCCATAAAGTTACAGAAAGGCACACAAGTATGCTTGTAAGTGATGAGTATTGTTTCAGCAGGCTCCGATCAAATGTAGCTAGCATACAACACATGGCAAGCAAAAGCAGGACAAAGCACATGCCAGTCACAGCCCGTGCTGGTTCACCAGGGAAACCATGTAGTTTTACAGCAAGTTCTAAGAAAGGAGCATGCTTAGCACAGTACAAGTGTTAGCAACACCCAAATCCAGCTTTATTGTTAACTGTCGCAATTGTGGTGCCAATCGAGTCTAAAAGAAAGAAATGCTTAGCATTTCATCATCAATGCCACAAGTGTAAAAAAATGGAATAATTTTCAAAAGTTTTTCAAATCAAGTAAACCTCACACAATTATAAAGAAAGGTCAGCGAAAAAAAGCAAACTAATCAAGTAGAATTGCAGCAGTCTACTTTCTATGTAGATGGTGTGTCAGTAATTAGTGAAAAGGTTGATGCAGTGAATTTGTTGACAAAAAATGAAGTGTTTTCGACTGTCCAGATCAATGGTAGATCCACCGAGCTCAAAGTAGACAGTGGTTTAAAGTGCAATGTTATGTCAGCAGATACTTTTGCTAAAGTGAGAGTTAATGAGCAGCTCAGTGTGGCTAGTTGTGTAAAACGTGTTGCTTATGGAGATGAAGAAATTCAAACCGAAGGCTCAGTAGTACTTTCATGTTATTTGGCTAAGAACTGTTACAGCTTGCTATTCTATTTTGTCCAAAGACCCTGTGCAGTCACTACTGGGTCTCAGAGACAGTTTGAGAATGCATCTGCTTTCTTTTACCAAAGTAGTTTATCATATAAGCACATCTTCTAGTTCCAATTTTACTGAAGCCATTTTCTCAGAGTATGCTAATGTTTTCAATGACATGTTCGGCAAACTTCCAGTTATGTATTCTATGAAGTTAGACCCAGAGGTCAGTCCAGTGGTCAGACCAGCACGAAAAGTTCTGATAGCTATGCAGGATGGAGTTAAAGCTCAGATGGATAAAATGGTGCAGCAAGGTGTGATTTGTTCAGTCACAGAACCAACTGAATGGGTGTCGTCCATGGTAGCAGCCAGAAAAAAGGCTCAGACAAAATCAGAATATGCATTGACCCAAGAGATTTGAACAAGACATTAAAGAGACCACATTATCCAATGCATACAGTTGAAGATGTCACAGCCCTAATACTGAATGCCACTGTTTTTTCTGTCTTAGATACAAAAAGTTCATTTTAGCAAGTGATGCTTGATTGCAAATCCTCATTACTGACTACTTTCAGTACCCCCTTTGGCAGATATAGAGTCCTCAGGATGCCATTTGGAATAAATTCTGCAAGTGAAGTCTTTCAGCGTGCAATGGAGCAAATTATTTTAGGTTATCCTTGTGCCATATTAGTAGATGATTTATTGGTTGGAGGCAATGATGAAGCAAAGCATGACAGAAATATTAAGAAAGTTCTAGACAGAGCATGTGAAGTAAACTTACAGCTCAATCCTCTGAAGTACAAATTCAGGCTACCAGAAGTTACATATGTAGGTCATTTATTTACTAGCACTGGCTTGTAACCAGACCATTCAAAACAAGCAGCCCTTCTTGAGATGCCAGCACCAGATAATGTTCAATCTCTACAATGTTTTCTTGGTATGGTCAGCTATTTAGACAAATTTATACCAGACTTCAATGAGTTGACAGCACCTTTGACAGAGTTGACATGCAAAAATGTTACATGGTCTTGGTTGGGACAGCACCAGAAAGCATTTGAAGACCTTAAGCAGAAAATTGCCACCACACCTACATTAAGATACCATGATGTCAATACACCAGTAACTCTTTCCTGTGATGCTTCACAATTTGGTCTTGGTGCAGTTATTCTTCAAGAAGGCAGACCAGTAGCCTATGCATCAAGAACTCTTACCCAAACTGAAATGCAATATGCTCAAACTGAGAAAGAACTTTTGGCAATAGTGTTTTCATGTTCCAAATTTCATGATTATATTTATGGTCGAGATATTCAGATTGAAACAGATCACCAACCTTTAGTTACTATTTTAAAGACGCTTATGCATTCAGCTCCAGCATGATTAAAAGAACGGTGCTCAAACTGCAAAAGTACAACTTCAAAATGGGCTGTACAAAAGGCAGACTTCTCTATCTGGCTGATATCTTATCCAGATAATCCAGAAATACAATGGAACAGCTTCATGCAGAGATTTGAATTTGACGCCATGGAATGCATAAGTGTTCTACCACAAGACTTGATGAGCTAAGAGATCCTACAAAGACTGATCCAATTTTGCAAAAGCTCAACCACTACATTAATGCTGGATGGCCATCAAAGCTATCTTGTGTGCCACCTAAAGTGCAAACTTATTTTCCTTACAGAGATGAAATGTTGATGGAAGATCGCATTATTTTCAAAGGTCCTAAAATTGTTGTTCCTGCTTCCTTACAACATGAGTATATCCAGAGTTTGCATCGTGGTCACCCAGGTTCTACAGCTACCAAAAGAAGGGTAAGAGGACTAGTATTCTGGCCTTCAATACCAAAAATCATTGCTAAAGTACTTTCTTCTTGCTCTGTATGCAGTAGTACTAAACCACATTTGCAAAAATAACCACTTCATCTAAGTCAAGTCCCTGAACTACCTTGGTCAACAGTAGCTACTGATATATTCAAATGGAACAATCAGCATTACTTGGTATTGGTAGACTCTTATTCAAATTGGTTTGAGATTGATTTACTATCTAACCTAACATCCACTGCTGTTATTACTAAATTGAAATGCCATTTCTCAGTCCATGGTAATCTACACAAAGTTATTTCTGACAATGGTACTCAATTTACTAGACAGTTGTTTTGTAGGTTTGTAGGAGAATGGCACTTTCTACATGTTGCTAGTAGTCCAGAATATCCACAGTCAAATGATCTATCTGAACATGCAGTGCAGAATGCAAAGCAATTACTTGAGGGATCAAAGTGTGACAATACCGATGTCTTTGTGAATTTACTTAATCTCAGAAACATGCCCCATGACTATATACTTGGCTAACCTGCTCAGAGACTTCTATCTAGGCAAACCAGAACAACATTGCCTATCAGTTCCAGTTTGTTGAGGCCTAAAGCTAAGAACAACAGGATTATTAGAGTCCAACTATTCAGAAAGCATTCTTTCCAGAAGTCCAGCTATAATAAATTGAGCAGATTTCTTTGCCCATTGAATGAAGGAGCGGCAGTGAGGATACAAGACCGGATTAGTTAAGTAACAGGTATATGTACCGAGCCAAGATCCTACTTCATAGAATCTGAGGGTGTGGAGTACAGGAGAAATTGCAGACCTCTTCTTCCTGTACCAGAATTGTTATTGCAGCATTGTTCCTGTGATACAAACTCTAGATCTCAGAGCAATCCAGATAATGTTCTTGTTGCAGAATGTGTCTTAACTTCTTCTATTCCTGATTATGTTCCTGATGTCCCAAAAGTTGAACATTCAGCAGAGACAGTCCCACTTACTAAACCTGATTCTAATTTCTATGTCACATGATTTGGTTGTATTTCCAGACCTAGTGTGAAATACACAGCAACCTGGACATAATTGTCTACATGTTGAATACATGTCAATTAATGTCATCAAAATTGCATAACTTATTTCTCAAACAGGGAGGATTTAGAATAGAGCATGTGTGCTGTATCTTTAAGAAGCATTTCAAGGAGTGAACGTACATATAAATAGCAAACATGTGCTAGTTTCAGTGCCATTTTGAGAGTGCAGCCAGAGAGTGAGCATGTATGAGTGTACTAGTTATCTTGTTTATAAGTGTATCTAAATTAAAGTTATAAAGCCTCAATCATGATGTGTTTGGACATAATAAAGCTGCTTGAATGGAACCCACAAAGTCTCATTTATTGTGTCCTGACTAAGCAAGTTACACAGTTCAATCAAGATTTATAAAATTAAAATTACATAGATGTGAATGCTCTAAACCAATCATTTGCCAGCCTCCATAAACATTATAACATTTAAATTCATCAGGTTGTATGTAATATAACTTTACTTGCTCATAATTCCTGTGTACTTCGTTTTGCAGTTACCAAGCACCTGACGTCATGGCTAAAAAGGCTCCAAGAACCAGTTCACCTACTAGGTAATTCGATATATTGATAGACAAATAGACAGATAGATAAAATAAAAGTTAATAGGCTCCCCTGATCGTTTTATTTTCTGACTGCTTAGATATGTTTATAAAAAATTTGAAGACATGAGTTACCAATATGTTTGTGTTCTACAGTTACCTGTTGAACAAACAGTGGATACATTCCTGTAGCTGTATAGTGTCCACATAACATTCAGTAGGAAACAACAAATGAAAGCTTGTGAGAAGGATAAATGTCTGACTAATTTAAAAAAATATGTCAACATGTAGGATGAAAAAAGAATAAGAGCTCACTTTGATCGATTAGTGGCTTGGGGTTGGCTGAACTCAGTGTACACGGGAAGGAGCAGCGTTTTGTTGGCGCATCCATTCTGGAAAAGATGGGATTCCTATCTATGGTATAGCACTCCTTTAGTGATAGGGGTATGCCATAATCTCAAGGCAGGTTAACATTAAAAATTAGTAATACAGGGCAGTGGTGGAGGTAACTGATATCACATGTGGTGATTTGTACAACGGCAGTTGCTCTGCCTTATTAGGTCATCACAAAAAATCCCACACATACATTCCAGTATATCTGACTGTTCAAGAAGATCTCCTAGATATTTCCATACTACCTTTGCAACCTGATGAAGGCCAAAGTGATCCCACTTACATGTGATCGGTCTATATTAGAACATCGAAGTGTTAAAACATCGAATGTTCTAATATCGACCCCTATTCAGCGAACGCTTGAAATAGCAAAGCTGCAGAACACCGATATTTTCCTAGGGAAAGTATTCGGTGGGCCATTTCTGCGGCTTCGCTATTTCCTTGACTGTGGTGCAAAGGTGACGGACCGGTTAAGGTAAGTGTGCAAACGGACTGAGGTTAGGTGAGTGTGTAATAGTTATGGACTTTAGGGATAGGGAGCGGATAAGATGAATGTGCGATAGTTAGGGACCTTAGGGTTAGGCAGTGGGTAAGGTGAGTGTGCGATAGTTAGGGACCTTAGGGTTAGGGAGCGGGTAAGGTGAGTGTGCGATAGTTAGGGACCTTAGGGTTAGGGAGCGGGTAAGGTGAGCATGTGTTAGTTAGGGACCTTAGGGTTAGGGAGCGGGTAAGGTGAGTGTGTGTTAGTTAGGGATCTTAGGGTTAGGGAGCAGGTAAGGTGAGTGTATGTTAGTTAGGGACCTTAGGGTTAGGGTTGAGTTAAGGTAAGTGGATAGCTAGTAGTGTATGTACGGTTTAGTGTAGGGTTCTGTGAAGTGTGCATGTGCGGATTATGTATTTTGGTGTGCTTGTGCTGTGTGTGTGTATTCTCGGAACAGCTAATTTTTTCCCTTGGAAAAGATTTGCTGTTCTGAGCGCTCGAGTATATCACATTTCGAGATTCCAAGGTCGAGCTTATGGTATTCCGTATTTTGGAATTTCAATAATGCAATATAGACCCCATGGGATCATGGGATAATACCAGCAATGTCAAGTTAGGAACAACTGGAGCAAACACAGCAGATAGCAAGGTGGTAGGTATGCAACTGAAGGAGGCAAAGGAATAAAATACAAAAACTGTTTAGATATTTCAAAGCAGACTCTCATTTATTATAAAGAAAAATACAGTTTAACAATTAAAGACATCCAACACTGCCCCCCCCCCCCCCCCAGCCTGAACAGAGTATAAAGTGGTGGAATGTGTCAAAATGAAATTCCAGATAACTAATTACTTATAAAATAAAAGTCTGCTCTGGTTTTTCGGAGGCTAAATGAAAGAAATGCTGTCTGGGTTTGTGCTTTCTTATATTAGCTGTTTTCACATATAACCTTTTTCTGTCATTATAACTTCTGTCTGCATTGTTATTATAAACTATAAAAAATGCAATAAAGAAGATAAAGAATCAGTGCTGAGAACACTTATCTATGGGGCTTGATTCATGTTTAATTTCAGCCCTGTGACATCAGGAAACATGCTTCTGGCAGATCAGGATCTATCTTAACTGCAAGCTCATCTGAGGTTTGCTGTTGCCAGCAGCTGTATAAAAAGCAATATTTTTTCTAAGACTGTCTATACCGTATAAAGCTGCATTAATATACTGGCCTGTCTGGTCAGGTTAAAAAAAGTATATAGACAGACATTAGCTTAAGTTAAATAATATACAAATTATAAACATTTCTTAGTATATGCATATATTTTAGTAGTATACTTTTTCAAATCCTTGTCCATCTTTAATGTATGATACAGCTATTTTACTTCATAAGTAGTAGTGTATCAACAGTGATTAATGTGAAATGTGAACAACAAAACCTTGAAGAGGCATGTTTAAAGAAAGCAGTTGTACGTATGTACATGTTCTCAGGTTTACAGATATGTTGAAATGTTTTATATTAAGTGAAGTTTGAGGACTGATTTACAAATCTCCAGTGGCATATTTATGAAGCTTTACTTGTACTGTGTAACATTAATATTGGAAAAAAACACAATCGGCTTTTGCACAACAGAAATAAAGTTTTGTGCCATATATGTAAAAAAATCATTCAGTTTATTATCTGCAAGTTTAGAGCTTACCCTTTGAGGCAGATTGCTAAGTATATCTGCACACAGAGATGCAGATTAGGCCACTGGTAAACTAAGATTTAGATATATGCTCTTTTTATTTAACATTATGGTTACTTCATCACGAAAACACTGTAGGATTAAACATTTTGCGATACCAGAAGTATGAAATGTCTCACTGAGACATGAAATTTTGCAGGGCAGATGAACTCCTAAACCTACACAAAATGCATATGTTCTATTTCTTACCAAAAAACAGACAGAATTTTACTTGTTGATTTTTTATCATTTTAAACTGCTAGAGATACAGCTTCATAATTGATTGCACTATTTAGTGGACTGTTAGAACATTTTTCATTTAAAAATATTGCCATTTTAATGTTCTTCCACAAGGTACAAATCAAAATAATCCTGTGAAATGGGTGATGTGATAAGTCTGCATTACAGTTGGGTACCCCATCTGTCCCCAAACCAGAATTCTGGTCACTTCTAGAGCACCTGCATCTGAATTTAGCCATAAGGAGGATGTGCAGCAGTGATCAAACTGCATTCTTAGAATCAAAGATTAAAGTGCCATCATGTCTAGCTTGATAAGTGTGTTATACCTGCTTGATATCTAGCCATCAATAAAGGTGTTTAAAAATAAAAATGTGCTGTAACAAACATGACAAAGGATTTGTTTTAAAGTAAGCTCTTCATCAGATAGGAGTCATTATATAATGTATTACAGTGAAACAAAAACATCTTTCATTCTATCCACACAACACTCCATCATAAAAAAATTGTACAACAAAATCATTGAAAGCAAAATATCCTTCTTGTTTTCTATACCTCATTTCCTTGCAATATCACAATAAATAAGCCCTGTAAGTATAATCTACCTTTGGACAGAATGGAAATAAACATGTCTTCCCCTTCAGTAATGTTATTATTTTAAACTAAATGTTCTGAAAGATATTCCCCTGGATTCTCGAAAGCTTGCACGGCGTGCAAGATTGGTGCAGGAGCTCAAGCAGGCAATATGTCTGCCGTGCAATCCAGGAACAGCCTGCAGGGGCGTGCACGAGCGCTCCTACATTAATCCTGCACGGACGAAGCTCTTATATGCAAATCACCCCATTTGCAGGAGAAATCTATGCAAATGCGGTGATTTTGCAATCCAGGATGCTTGCAACCATCTGTGCAGGACTAGTGCTATCTGCAGAAATGTACTCAGTAACCTAGTACATTTCTGCAAAATCCAAAACGGAGCTGTGACAGCTCCAAATAAAGGCTGCATATCATGTAGTAAGCATGCCAATGGTCAAGTATAAGGCCATTGGCATTACAAACATAAAAAAATAAATTAAAAAAATCAACTTTTATTTTTTTTTAGCCAATCTCGGCTGTTTAAGTGTAGGGCAGCGGTACGCAAACAGGATCAGGGGAAAATAACAAAATGAACCTAAATTAAGCATTCTAACTAAGATCAGTATTCTGCCATGCAAGTCGATGGCAGACAGAAGACAACCTGTGCAGTGAGTAGTGGTTGCTAAAGGGGGAGGCTCAGTGTGAGACATGTAACTATGCATTAGCAGGCAATCCTATGCAAATGAGGGGAATGATAGTGAATCCCAGTTTTCCCCAGTATGTGAGTCAGGTCCCAAGAGTGTAAGAGTAGGAATAGCTTGGTGCAAGCCTAGGAGTTAGGTGACATCATGGCGGTTTGTGTCAGGTATACTGTAAGTGGACTGGAGCCCTGTGGCTCGGGTTTGCTCCTAGCTTAGCACATATGCATCAAAGCACCACCTGGTGATCAGGGTAGGGCCTACATCAACCGAAGGGGAATCTCTCCATCAACTGCAAGGTTGTATGTGATGCCCAGGGCATTATAATGAATGTATGTGCTGGCTGCCCTGGAAACTATGATGATTTCCACATATGGCATCTAATGCAAGTGTACCAGAGATTTGCCAATGGGGACATCCCCCACAGTCACCTAGTGGGGGATGCTGGTTACACGCTGGCTCATGGTTGATGACACCCATCAGAAATGCACACACACCTGAACAAGAGCGCCATAATGAGGCACATGCACAGACCAGACTTATAATAGTGCATGTGTTTGGGCTGCTGAGGTCATGGTTCCGGTGTCTAGACACATCCGGTGGAGCCTTGCAGTACTCACCAGCTACATGTACCCAAATTGTTATGGTATGTGCTATGCTACACAATATGATCCTGTGAAAATAGCTGCAGCAGGAACAGCATGGGGCAGGACCCCACAGCCCCCACCAATGTCAAGGCCTGTACAGGCACAGAGTGACTCAGAGGCGGAACAACCTGAGCCTGCCTAGTAGGCAGATGGAGGCATGCCCAGTATGCCGAGGCCGTGGCAAAGAGACAACACATAACACATACAATGACTCAGTAGGGACCCAGAGAATGACACCTCTCTCTGACTTACACATACAATAAAAGGGATGCCGAACATGACACTACCTGTGCTCAACCATGTATAGGGAGTGTACTATGTGCATCTGACATAGGCAGCCCTCCAGCACCATCCGCAAGTCTGGCACACCCTCAAGGTAAGTCAATCAGCTACCAATTGCCAAATGGAGTAGAATGTGTTGTTACCTGTATCTATGGTATGGATGTGAGCATGCAAGGGAATTGGGTAGCTGAATGTTATGGCAGCAGACTGTAGACACCCATAGTGGCACCATGACATCTGTAACACATACTGAGCACACAATAGTTGTTAGAACTACACAGGCTGACAAAACCCACTGCAGGAAATGTGATGAGCAACATGTGTGTCCATATGACTCACACTTGCCAGTTAGGGCGGTTCACATACCCAACAATAGTCTCAGCCAGCAGGACAGGTGTAGACAAACCCAATCAGAGCCTGTGCTATGGCCCCTGAATGATGGCTATGGTTAACCTCCCCCCCAGGCCTACACAGACAGACTACAGCAGGTCAGGCAATGGGATTGTAGTTCTGAAGGGTAGGAAGTCAGACACTAATATGCAGGGCAACAAAAGCTACGATCTGTAGTACACTGGTATGCCTCTAGTCAGCATGATAGGTAAGAATACAGAATGAAATGGAGTACCGGACATACCAGTACAGTCATAGCAAATGAGTACAAGTGTCAGGTGTGCCCCCCCATCCAACGTAGTAACATAATAACAGTCAGGTTTGCTCTCCAATCCTGTGTAGAAATGTAGACATAGACAGGTGTGCCACCCCACCATCCTACGTAGTAATGTAATAACAGTCAGGTGTGCCCCCCATTCCTGTGTAGAAATGTAGAAATAGTCAGGTGTGCCCCCCCATCCTATGTAGTAATGTAATAATAGTCAGGTGTGCCCCTCCATTCCTGTGTAGAAATGTAGACATAGAGAGGTGTGCCACCCCCATCCTACTTAGTAATGTAATAACAGTCAGGTGTGCCCCTCCATTCCTGTGTAGAAATGTAGAAATAGTCAGGTGTGCCCCCCCACCCTACGTAGTAATGTAATAACAGTCAGTTGTGCCCCCCCAAATCCTGTGTAGAAATGTAGATATAGACAGGTGTGCTACCCCCATCCTACATAGTAATGTAATAACAGTCAGGTGTGCCCCCCCAATCCTGTGTAGAAATAGTCAGGTGTGCCCTCGTCCTACGTAGTAATGCAATAACAGTCAGGTGTGCCCCCCAATCCTGTGTAGAAATAGTCAGGTGTGCCCTCGTCCTACATAGTAATGCAATAACAGTCAGGTGTGCCCCCCAATCCTGTGTAGAAATGTAGAAATAGTCAGGTGTGACCCTCATCCTATGTAGTAATGTAATAGCAGTCAGGTGTGCCCCCCAATCCTGTGTAGAAATGTAGAAATAGTCAGGTGTGCCCCCCATCCTATGTAGTAATGTAATAGAAGTCAGGTGTACCCCCAATCCCAAGTAGAAATGTAGAAATAGTCAGGTGTGCCCCCCATCCTATGTAGTAATGTAATAACAGTCAGGTGTACCCCCAATCCCAAGTAGAAATGTAGAAATACTCAAGTGTGCCCCCCATCCTACGTAGTAATGTAATAACAGTCAGGTGTACCCCCAATCCTGTGTAGAAATGTAGAAATAGTCAGGTGTGCCCCCCCACCCTACGTAGTAATGTAATAACAGTCAGTTGTGCCCCCAAATCCTGTGTATAAATGTAGATATAGACAGGTGTGCTACCCCCATCCTACATAGTAATGTAATAACAGTCAGGTGTGCCCCCCCAATCCTGTGTAGAAATAGTCAGGTGTGCCCTCGTCCTACGTAGTAATGCAATAACAGTCAGGTGTGCCCCCCAATCCTGTGTAGAAATAGTCAGGTGTGCCCTCGTCCTACGTAGTAATGCAATAACAGTCAGGTGTGCCCCCCAATCCTGTGTAGAAATGTAGAAATAGTCAGGTGTGACCCTCATCCTATGTAGTAATGTAATAGCAGTCAGGTGTGCCCCCCAATCCTGTGTAGAAATGTAGAAATAGTCAGGTGTGCCCCCCATCCTATGTAGTAATGTAATAGCAGTCAGGTGTACCCCCAATCCCAAGTAGAAATGTAGAAATAGTCAGGTGTGCCCCCCCATCCTATGTAGTAATGTAATAACAGTCAGGTGTACCCCCAATCCCAAGTAGAAATGTAGAAATACTCAGGTGTGCCCCCCCATCCTACGTAGTAATGTAATAACAGTCAGGTGTACCCCCAATCCTGTGTAGAAATGTAGAAATAGTCAGGTGTGCCCCCCCACCCTACATAGTAATGTAATAACAGTCAGGTGTGCCCCCCCAAATCCTGTGTAGAAATGTAGATATAGACAGGTGTGCTACCCCCATCCTACATAGTAATGTAATAACAGTCAGGTGTGCCCCCCCAATCCTGTGTAGAAATAGTCAGGTGTGCCCCCGTCCTATGTAGTAATGTAATAACAGTCAGGTGTGCCCCCCAATCCTGTGTAGAAATGTAGAAATAGTCAGGTGTGACCCCCATCCTATGTAGTAATGTAATAGCAGTCAGGTGTGCCCCCCAATCCTGTGTAGAAATGTAGAAATAGTCAGGTGTGCCCCCCATCCTATGTAGTAATGTAATAGCAGTCAGGTGTACCCCAATCCCAAGTAGAAATGTAGAAATAGTCAGGTGTGCCCCCCCCATCCTATGTAGTAATGTAATAACAGTCAGGTGTATGCCCAATCCCAAGTAGAAATGTAGAAATACTCAGGTATGCCCCCCATCCTATGTAGTAATGTAATAGTCAGGTGTACCCCCAATCCTGTGTAGAAATGGAGAAATACTCAGGTGTGCCCCCCAACCTACGTAGTAATGTAATAACAGTCAGGTGTACCCCCAATCCTGTGTATAAATGTAGAAATACTCAGGTGTGCCCCCCAACCTATGTAGTAATGTAATAACAGTCAGGTGTACCCCCAATCCTGTGTAGAAATGTAGAAATACTCAGGTGTGCCCCCAACCTACGTAGTAATGTAATAACAGTCAGGTGTACCCCCAGTCCTGTGTAGAAATGTAGAAATGTAGAAATAGTCAGGTGATCCCCCCATTCTATGCAGAAATGGAGGAACAGTCAATGCCAAATGCTTGATGGAAACCCTGCAGAAACAGCATGCTACCTGTCGGTGTACAACACAAAGGTCAGCACTGCAGTACAAACCACCTGGACTCGATCCACACATTAAATACAGATGGGCATACTGGGCATGCTCACACACTTAGACACATGAAGGCAATGTCTGCAAACACCAGTGGACCAGACATATCTCGCAGTCGCAGTTGTTAGTGGAGACACTCATCAGTATGCACCATTCATGCCTTGCATACACAGTGAATAGGAATACAGACATATATGTAAGGACAACACACTATAATAAGCCAAAGGTAGACATACATAGATATGTGGAAGAGGGTGACTGTGACAAGGAGCCATCCAGGCCTGTCCCACTCAGCACACAGCCAAACGGCCCCAACCACATGCGGTTCAGATGTCACTCACTGCAGATACTAGCCACCAGTATCTGTCATCATTACAGACTATGTGGTGCACGTGCCAGCTATGCAACATGACTGGACAAGGAAGTAGTCATCTAGCAGTTGTGTACATGTACCTGTGAAATATGACCCTGTGTGTGCCCGTATGAGGCGTGTCAACCCTTAGATGAATGGGTTATGGCCCGTGCACACACACTGCCCTCCCCATAGCCCTTCTATGACAAGCCTGCTGAGGTCATCCACTGCAAAATACACCTTTGGGAGAGTTGTAGCTCAGTATTCACCATGGCATGTCCCATAACTGCATACTACTGTAGTGTGATAAACTAGTTAGGTAGGAGTTCTAATCCCAGACTTGGCAACTGTGTGTGTGTCTTTCTGTGTAGAGAGAGCAATGCTTTTTAGGGAAATCACACTCCCTACAATTCAAATGCTCAACTTTGGCAAGGCTGCTGATGTCTTCCACCTACAAATACACCTCTGAGAAGGTTTTAGCCCAGTGATCTCTGTAGCGAGTCCTGCAACTGTGTATTGTTGTAGTGTGATAATGTAGTTAGGTAGGTGTTCTAATCCCAGACATGGCAAGTGTGTATGTTTTTGTGTGTGTCTGTCTAACTCTGACTGTGTAGAGACCAATGCTTTTTAGGGTAGTCACACTACCTACAATTCAAATACTCAACTTTGGAAAGGCTGCTGATGTCATCCACCTAGAAATACACCTCTGGGAAGGTTGTAGCCTAGTAATCTCCATCGCACATCCTGTAACTGTGTACTGCTGTAGGGTGATAAAGTAGTTAGGTAGGTGTTATAATCCCAGACATGGCAAGTGTGTGCGTGTGTGTGTGCATGTGTGTGCATGTGTGTGTCTGTCTGACTCTGTCTGTGTAGAGAGCAATGCTTTTTAGGGTAGTCACACTCCCTACAATTCATATGCTCAACTTTGACAAGGTTGCGGATGTCATCCACCTAGAAATACACCTCTGGGAAGGTTGCAGCCCAATAATCTCCATAGCGTGCCCTGTAACTGCATACTGCTGTAGTGTGATAAAGTAGTTAGGTAGCTGTTCTAATCCCAGACATGGCAAGTGTGTGTCTGTGTAGAGAGCAATGCTTTTTAGGGTAGTCACACTCCCTACAATTCATATGCTCAACTTTGGCAAGGCTGCTGATGTCATCCACCTAGGAATACACATCTGGGAAGGTTGTAGCCCTTTAATCTCCATAGCATGTGCCATAACTGCGTACTGCTGTAGTGTGATTCAGAACTCTGGTAGAGTTCTATTCCCACCTATGGCTGTTTGGCTGTTTTGGATGTTTTGTGTGTGTTTCAATGTCTGTGTAGGGAGCAATGCATTATAGGTTAGTTACACTCAGTACATTTCAAATGCCCTACTTTGTCAATCCTGCTGATGTTATTTATTGTGAAATACAACGTTGGGGAAGGAGTTCTCCAGTACACCCCATGGTGCATCCTATAACAGCTCCATGCTGTAGTGTGATATAGACCTTTGCTAGGGGTTCTATACCCACACATGTTGCTTGTGGATCTTTTGTGTGTGTGTCACTGTCTGTGTAGGGAGCAATGTATTTTAGGCCAGCCACACTCAGTGCATTTCAAATGCCATATTTTGGCAATCCTGCTGATGTCATTCATTATAAAATACACCTTTGAGGGAAAAATCCTCCAATAATCCCAGCAGTGTGTCCTATAACAGCTCCATGCTGTAGTGTGATAAAGACCTCTGATAGGGGTTTTATATCCACACATGTCGGTTGTGGGCATTTTGTGTGTGTGTGTATGTGTGTGTGTGTGTGTGTGTGTGTGTGTGTGTGTGTGTGTGTGTGTGTGTGTGTGTGTGTGTGTGTGTGTGTGTGTGTGTGTGTGTGTGTGTCACTGTCTGTGTAGGGAGCAATGCATTTTAGACTAGTCACACTCACTACAATTCGAATGTCCTACTTTGGCAAACCTGCTGATGTCATCCAGTGTGATATACACCTTTGGGGGAGGCGTACTCCAGTAATCTCCATGGTGTGTATTATAACTGCATAGTGCTGTAGTGTAATAAACTATTTAGGTAGGGGTTCTTCTCCCAGATATGACAGGTGCGTGCATGTGTGTATTTGTAACTTGTATCCTGTGTGGAGGTGGGTATGAGTTTGTGACACCTTGGCCCAATATGGAGTGGCTTTTGCATATTTCTTATATGGTGACCCTACTATATAGCACAATGTCCACCATATAGGAATAACAGATGTGAAATAGATGAGAGTCTGGGGTCCAAATCCATACCCATACATGTGACAGCAAAGCCAGGCAATCACGGTTAGCAGCCCTAGTATTACCCAGAGCACACTCTCAACCCATGTCTCACACATATGCCTAGGCAACAGCCAATATGTGGGTAGTACACTGCATATTGGCCACTGATAGTAACTATGGAGTGATTGCAGTGGGCTACAGAGGGCATGGCACCTTGTCCATCTGTCCAATATACACATACTTGCAGACAGTGCACTTTCCCCATCTTCCCCAATGAACACCTGCAACACCTGTGGTGCCATCACATGTGACCCACAAAGGACATACCATGCCTGACAACATGCCCTGTACTGACAGATGCCACTGGCACCACGGAATGCCATCAGCATGCTATCAATATAGTAGCAGGGTAAACCTGCTGTCTATTACCAGTTCCCGCCACAGATGGGCAAGACTGGCACATCTGATGATAATCTGTGTTCACAACATGGGCCAGACACCCCAGGTACAGTTCCACATGTGACTTTACATGCATGTGGGAGGTGTGCACATCCCAGACACCATCCATGTCATGGACTAAGGAACACATACATGGCAAGCGATGCACAGCATTGGCCACACACAATAGTCACCCAGGTGACTGGATGGGAGATACAATACCCACCTGTGTGGGCAAATGCAGAAACTACAGCCTTAAGCCACAATGCAGACCATTGTCACGTGGCCTGATGCCAAGGTATACCCATCACCTAGCCTTGTATAGCCATCTGGCACAGTCGACCACTACACACCAGAGCAGAAATGCACCCATGCATGTCAGTATTGGCACCCTGTGTGTTTGTGTGTGTGTTGTATGATGCGTATGATCAAATCCACACTCACTACAACCCCCATTAGCATACTGAAGCATGCTGTCTGTCAGACACCTCCTCATACCCTTTGCCCATACAACCTCCATATGACCCGTGTGGTGCATGTGATACCTGCACAGTAATGTGTTGTGGCACTCCCACTACTGATGAGTTGTAATCCTGGCCCTGTCAAGTGTGTCAATGTGTGTGCAACCCTATGAGAGTGTGGCTGTGTTGACGCTGACACCTGTTCATGTGGACAGGCATGTGTATGTCACCTACCGTATAGCTACCATATCCCTGTTGCAGATGTCACTCACCATTACATATATGTTCTGAAGGCTCCATAACAGGTAACCTATGTGGCACATCCAATAACTACATAGTTATCAGGGGTTTGGTACCTTGTACTGGTAGGTGTGTGACACAAACATGCTTAAGTTCTACTCTTCCACACCTCCCTGACTTGTCTTTGCCTCTATCACTCCCTCTCTGGTGGATGTGGAGACTTACACCTGCTTTCCTTAGGCAGCAGCATGTGTATTTTAAGTGATGCTCATGATCAGCTGATGGCCTCTGCATGAATTGCGGCCCTCTCCTAGCTGATTGCATGTGGAACAGCTGTGGTAACATTCCCATAGCCAGTTGCATGGAAACACACTCCAATATCTAGGAACATCATGTTGGTGTTGGCCCTTTTCATTCACTGTGAGCAGGAACTAGATCTGTTATTTGGCAAATAGCATCTCAGATGGACTGGGGATCTACCTGTAACAACATACACTGTGGAAACAGGGCAACATACAGGAGGGGGATGTGCCTGACCTGACTACAGACTGTAAGTGCTGCTATACTGCATTTGGAGTAATGTTGGTTTAACAGTGCATGTGTGTGGCTATGGCTGTCTTACATGTTTCAATGCCTTCCATGTTAGTTCTGTGTTTATGAGGAATCCCCATCTGTAGGGTCATCTGCAGAATGGGCAGTGTGTTGTGCCTTTGGTGTCATGTGTTACCCACAGAGCATCTGTCTGTGAACTGCAGAAGGTAGTGTGAGGATTGCATTCTGTAGATGGTGAAAGCCATGACAGCCACTCACTTCATATCCTTCATAGGACATATGTTGCAACAAACCCTGTTACAATAGTAAATGTATGAGGTTATCACAGCAACATGTCAGTCATATTGGCCCTGTGTATGTGCTTCCAGCTACAACTCTGTCAATCTTTGTACATATGTTATGCAGTAAGGGGTGCATATGTGCTGTACACCATAAGTAATGTCATCATATCTGATAACAAGCCAGTGAGATATCAGACTACTGCACAAGTTATGTACAGTAGGGGTTATATTTGATGACATAACCTGGACAATCTGTGGAGGTCTGTACAGTACTGAGGTCTGTGTACTTATGGTGAATGTCGACAGTGTATGTATTGTTAATATGTACTTCAGCCTGTGTACAGACTATGGTAGATGTCAGTGTTCTAGGTCCCGTCCTATCTGATGTTACATGCTGCTCCACTGTGTGTTACCATATTGGCTTACATGTTTGTAGGGCCATACACACACATGTCCCATACCACAGACAGCCATCAGACCAAACTGTGTTGCAGCCCAGTATATGTAGGGTTAGTCTGTGAGTGGCACATATGAGGATGGTGTCAAACAGATAGTCCATATACTGTAATATTATGCTAGCTTGCCATATGTGGCTGTGGCTGAGTTCACATTGGTTGTGGTTATGCACTTTCACACAGGTGTATCATACTCTGTGATGCAACATGCCTGTAGAGCCTTCTATACATGCTGGTACATGAACATTTCCCCATAGGAGATGCAGGCCAGTGCTGAACCAGTCTACCTGTAACCTGCACAGTGCATTGTTACATGCCTAGTAGCTTAGTGTACTTACCCAGTGAGATGTCATATGCAGATACTTGCCAGATGTACTGCTGCTGGGCCTCCCTTAACAGTCATGTATGTCAGACAGAGCAGTGGGATGCTGTACAGATGTATGTCAATATCTAGTGGATACTATGTGGCCATGGTACCCCTGTACCACTGGTTATTATGTGTCAGGCCAGACAGGGGTGTGTGAATGCATAACCTATAGTGGCAAATGTATACCAGTCATTATGTGTTATACCCATCTACATGACTGTCAGCATCCATATTGTCAGGCATGGTACACATGTTTTGCATTTAGGGGGTCTGTGTATACCTCTGGACTGTACAGACTGTGTCAGAATGTCCACATATATTGGCCAATATCTCTGCTGCAGTCTACAGAGGTATTACGTGCTAGCAGTGGTACTTTACTATGATGTCCTTAGAATGTCTGTTGGTAGCGAATGGCACACATGTAAAAAGCAGAAGTGAACTCCCACACACACCATGTCTGTGAAGACAATTCTAATTACAGTAGCAATAGTCCACTACTATACCTGCTATACATACCTGACATCCCCTTGCACTATGAAGTTGGGATTATAGGGGCTGGGGTTGAGCTACACTCCATGTCCAGGACATATGGTGAAAATATATGTACATATAATTATCCAGATATCTATATATATATATATATATATGATTACACATATACATATCAACATATATAGATGGGTATGTATATGTACATAGATATACATATACACACCCAGATATATACATATACAGAGCAATATATGTCTACACATATACAGATAGTGATACATATGCATATATACGTATGGATATCTACAGATATATTGACAGTAGTAGGTTTATCAGAATAGATATATATGCACATATAGTTTATATATATATATATATATATATATATATATATATATATATATATATATATATACCAACATAACTAGGCATATCTGTACACATAGGATGTGCATACATATATAGTTATTTACACATATATCTATATGTACATATACCTATATATACACATATGTATATATACATACATATGTGTATATATATATATATATATATATATATATATATATATATATATATATATATATATATATATATATATGTATACATATGTACATACGAATCCATGTACACATGACCATACATTTGTAGCACTATGCAGATGTGTATTCAGACATATGTATGAGCATACATGTGTATACTCCTGTAGACACATATACACCTATGATATGTATGCAACCATATTCCTGTCATGCGTAAACGTCACGGTTGTGTATACCCTCCCACATGTATCTCACCGTATGTATCTGCTATGTTCACATAATGATAAAACAACATATGTGATGCAACAGTCATATTGATAACAAGGACTACACAAATTAGGAACTAAAGGCAGTTGTACAATACTACATAATATGTGTATTGCCAGCTATATTGGTAAATCAACAGCTGTCTCCACAGTGGTCATGGTGTAGAGGTTAGGTGTTGTAACTTCAGTGTAAAGGGTCATGCGGTGTGTGCAATGTAAGCCACACACGTCAGTATCATGACATAGGTAGGTAGGGGCCTAGTCCCAGTGTTGGCAAGTAAGAGTGTGCGTGTATGTGGATGGGTCTACATCAGGTTGCAGGCTATATACACCTCAGCAGGCCACTTGTCCATGTGGCACAGGCAATAACCAGTATAGTAACCTGTGAAATGTGTTTGACTGTACCCCAGATATGTCACAGCCATGGTGTTAGCACAGTGATATACTCCATTGTGCAATATGACTGCAGACTATCCTCTTGCTGACACATGTACACTGACAGCACACATAGATAACATTTTAAAGACCATAACCAACCAGTATTACAAACAGCTATAAGGCATCATTGCTGGGCGGCTACACTACCTGCCAAATATGCCTCACACTCTATTCCCTACAACATGTTACACTGTAGGACTGTGGTACACTGGTTGTAAAGTCACTGTGTGCATCAGAACCATATCAGCCTGTCCCTGCATTGATAGTATGGGATGACAGGGATGGGACACAGGTATCATCATATGCACAGGGCATCCTCGTGCTGACACATATACACCTACAACACAATTGGATAACATGTTAGAGACCACAACCAACCAGTGTTACTAACAGCTATAAGATATCATTGCTGGATGACTACACTACCTGCCAAATATGCCTCACACTCTACCTCCTACAACATGTTACACTGCAGGACTGTGGTACACTGTTGTACAGGCACCGTGTGCATCAGAACCATATCAGCCTGTCCCTGCATCAATGGTATGGATGACAGGGATGAGGCACAGCTATCATCATATCCACAGGGTGTGATGTTGGTTTGCCAGAGGCCGAGGCTGGGCCATACATTTGGCACCATGTGTGTGGGTGAGGAGTGTACTGTGGGGAGCTGGCCAAGGTGATGTGGTGTGTGTAGATATGGGGTAGCCCTAGCTGTGTCTGCATAGTGTGTTGGTATGCATGCACATTGTTCTGCCATGTGGCTGCCCATCACAGGTGTTTATGGACAGCTGCAGACCATACCTGGCATGGTGTGCAGTTCACTGCCTCCAGCCACAAACATGTGGACTGTGACTGCTAGGTGTTCCATGGGCAAGTCCAGGTACAGGCATCAATGTGCTACTCTCACCTGCTGATGACATTTGTCTGCTGGTACCAGGTTCCTCCTGAGACTAGCCAGGACCATGTACACGTGGCCTGCTGTGGTGTGGACAGCACACCCCTGCACTGCCTGGGCTGCAACTGCCACTACGGGATCCCCTTGGCATTCTAGCACATCCATGTTGACTGCCAGCTGTTGGTGTTGCTGGCCCATGTCCATGTGGCCGTCACCACATCCCCACCACACGTTGAAGCACAGACACGCCATGGTTGATGAGGGCCATCAACTCATCATGCCTTCTTTCCACTTGCTCGGTAGAAGCACGGATGGCACCCGACAGTTCACGGAGGTTGTCGCTTACAGATGGGAGAGCAGCCCTCTGCAGCCCAAGGCCCTGTCTGGTGTAATGCACAATATGTGCCTGCACCACCATTACAGCCTGAAACATGCTTCTGCTGGTAGTAGCTATGTCATCTCTGCCAGGGGCATGATGTCCAGCAGCCCTACCATGAGCACCTTGGCACATCTTCCTATGTGGCAGCCTGCTGGACATCCAGCTATGCCTGCTGCAACTGGACACAGTAGGTATGGTTACCACACTTTCCTGTGCACCGCCACTGAATGCCAGCTGTCCCTCTGTTATGGCCGCTGGTGATGGGGTGTGTATAGACACTGAAACTGTGTGCAGGGGTGGGTTGGCTAAAAGGGGGATGTCAAATCTTGGTGCAGTGTCGGCCCCTGACAACCCCACCTGTGCCTCCACATTATCATCATCATCATCATCGATGTTTGTATGGACACCTACATCAAATTGCATGCAGGAGGGACCCTGACTCACCTCGTCACCTGTGGGAGAAAACAATAAATGCACTTTAAAACCTGTACAGCATTGCCTAACAGTACACACACACACACATACACACACACACACACACACACACACACACACACACACACACACACACACACACACACACACACACACACACACCTCTGTAATACCTACCTGTCCATGGCTTTACACATAGGTCCACATATATGTCCATGTGTTACCTCATCCTGCATCACGCTTGTTAACATACACACATTGATACCACTCATTAACATCACAGTCCTCTAAATGCCCACACAAGTGACCACAACACAAGGCCTGTTGCTACTTTACCTGCCTGACCTGTGTGTAGTGGATTTACATGGCCTCACTTTTATCATTCGGTATGCACTGTCTGTATGAGCAGAAATGAGGTGCATGGTCCCTATATGTGTAGGCTACTATGTTCTAGCCATAATATCATGCAGTGGTGTATCATGTGTATGTAATGCTCAGTACATGCCAGATATGCTGCTCCTTCAGCCTATCATGTGACAACTGTAATATTTGGATACACTCCCTGGTGTTGACTTGTATTTCCCAATGCATCTGTAGAGCTGCATATGTGGGATGTAGGTGACCTCTCTGCTGATTGCGATAGTATGTGTGTACCTGGAGTCTATCTACAATCTGGATGCTTGTTCCATGCAACAGACAATATAATACTATTTTCTGTCCTGTGATTTAGACACATGACAGGTATTCCTGGTGTGTAATGTGGCAGTCCAAGTCCATGTACTGCATGGTCCCAAAGGGGGGGGGTACAGCCATATGAACACCCCATAATCACACATGTGCATACATGGCCACACACACAAATGCACACATGCACACACACATCATGCATGCATCTACCTCCCACCACTTCAGCAGAGTGACCCTGCAGGCAAACTAACTAACCACCAGGATGTATACACACAAACATACAGATGAGGTTGCACAATGATCGTACACACCGTCCTCCTATTACCCATCTGCCAACATGCAGAACATTTGGTAAAGAACAGCATGCAGTTCAGCTATAGTCAATCCATGCTAACAACAGTATACATTTGTGTGATACATGTGCTGTGTCACTAGTTGATGCCCCTTACCCTGGATACCACTGCACCCATGTAAACAGTATTGAGGTGCACCTGTTCTGCACCCTGCCATGTACTAAGCACCACATCCCACAGGTGTACCACCCATTGCGGAATGTGTAGTACTGTGTCAGTTATGTCAGCTTTACTTCTCACTGTCCCTATGTTTTTCAGCAACACATACCTGGGATGATATGTGGACTGTTGTCATTGGTGAATACCCAATGCCTGATTTACAGCTGTCAACATCAATAGACCATGTATGACCACTGCAGAAATGCTTACACTGACAACCATCAGTGCATACCATGGCTATGGGGGGTGTACACACACTGACAACCATCAGTGCATACCATGGCTATGGGGGGGGGTGTACACACCTTTATTAATTTTACACACACATCCTTGATCTGCCATAGGTCCACATCACTGCATATCTTAGTGGTACACAAGCCCGGTATGTGACATATGTCCTGTAATTTCACATGCAGTGTCTACGGACTGTGGTAGGTGTGCGACTACAGACCGCAATGCATACACACCATGTGAGCATATGTGTGCACATCCTTATCATGACAGTTTATCACACCTCTTGTTGTGTGTACTACAGCAGTCACTGCTCATGGCGGGGGTATACCAGTGTGAGCCTTCTGCATTTGCCAGTGTATGTCCAGTCTACCCTACACATGTCCCCCTATTCTGATGATTGCAAGGTCTACTCATGTGCAAATCCCATGATGTTCACAGAATGCCGTCACTATTGCAGTGTGAGGAGGTTTTGGCTGCCACAGGTCCTGAACCTGACTATATGCAGATAGAGCCATTCCTACCATCCTTAGGATCCCTGATGCAGTGCACTGGTGTGTCATGCTGAGACCCCTTTCCCTCAGCTGTTATGTAGACGCATGACAGATAAGCCCTACACATTTGTATAACTTTTCAGTGTCTTATACACTGAACAACACATGTTGAAGCCTAGACCCAGTTGATAATGTGGACTACTGTAATGCCTTATGCCATAGTGTATCTCTGCAGCAGTTGGCATTGTCCTACAGGTATATACATTGGTGTTGCACTGTATATAGATGTTGTTCAGAACATGTCACTATTGTAGGTCATGTCTACTAACAGTATGTTACTCCCTGTGGACACATTCCGCAATGACAGGAAGTTAATTATCATGCAGGTGTGTGAAATACCCCTCCAATGCCCCATCATGGTCACCCCTGTGAGACCATGCATTTCACAGCAACAAAACATGCACATGTACGGCATGCATTCAGGGTAGGTGTGTTAGATGTGTGCATGGAATATACCATCACCATTACATGCCTGGTGTGTTGGCATGCATCTACATACGACATACTCACCAGCTGCAGACTGCTGCCTTGTTGCTATCCTGGAGGGACCTACATAAGAGGGTGAGAGATGCAATGTCAGTGGCCACACCTCTGGCACTGCTACAGGCTGTATGCAGTACTACCATACATCAATGGTATATTCCCACAACACTACCACATCTGGACACCTGTTTATCACTACAATGCAGCAACACAATATATCTATTACATGTCAGATATGCATGATCTACCTGTACCACTGTGGATATTTACACAACAGTGGTCTACTGATGTGCCCTGTGTCTTTACCTGCATGCTCCCCGGCTGGTGTGTGGGTGACACCCATCTCCATGAAGGGGTCCAGTGGTTGTTGGTGTTCCAGACAGGCAGGTGCCACGAGGCTGGCCAAGAGCTTCTCCACATGTGTCAGGGGGATGGATGGCATGGCCCCCCCCTGTGGCCAGGTGATCCTCCTGGACTGCAGCAGCATGCCAATGGGCATTGTGAAGTAGGTCGCTGCAATGATGACGGACCTGCTCATAACTACAGTTATGCAGGCCAGGGTGGTCTGCTCCTGCTGCTCCTGGGCTGTCCTGCCAAAGAACACCTGGTAGTGCTCTACCAGCTGGTTGATGTTGACCTCATTTTCATCCGCTGAATACATGAGTAACCTGCCATGTGACATGTTGCCTGAAAGACATAAAGATGGAAATAGGCCTAAGCAACTCATATGGCAAGGTTACCAAGTTTGTAATACACATCTCTGTCACCCCCCCCCCATCATTTCAGCTTCAACAGACTGCATGCACAACACATTAGGTATGGCTACAGCTTACCTACTGTTTGGACAGATTTTGTATTGTACCACACCTTCTGCTATGTGATTGTAGCCATGTCCCCTGTGTGGACACTATCACTGCTGGCCTGTTACAGATTATTTACCTTCCTGCCATTGTCAGGGCCACTATGGTTACATATATGCCAGTGGTATGGCTGCTTTGAGATTGCTGCACATTTGACAGTCTGTGTTATTGGGGATATGTATGCATGCTGTTGGACATGTACTGGGATTGTGTAGACTATTACTACCAACAAATGTTCTATAACAGTGACACAATAACATGTATATTTTCTATTGGCCAGATGTTCCACCTCTCCACACTCATCTGCCCATGATACCTGACCACATCACATGTGTGTGCCAACCTGGGGCCTCCTCGTGTACTGTTATAGCGATACCATCAGGTGGAACCACCCAGGGGATGTTGGCCCCCCCCCAGGGCACACACCAACAATTTCCTGTCCCCTGAGCTCAGGTCTAGGGTCTGTTCCATACTGGGCTCCACAGACACATGGGAGATGTGCTACATCTGTCTGAGGCACCCAGCACACATTCACATGGCTAACACGCTCCTCCTGCTCAGCCTCCAAACCAGGCACCTTCAGGACATGGACTGCTGTTGTGTGTGGCAGTTGATGGGAGGCTTGTCCCCATTGTGGCCATATTGGGGACCACAAGCCGTACACATCACAGACCACACACACACACCATCCACAGTGTTTACCCACCATATGTGTCACATACCACCCATGTAGACAGTCCTCTATATCTACCAATCCTGACCACCTCCACATGTGTACCTGCCATACTTACCCATATTCCCATTGCATACTTCACAGATGGGGCAATGTGGTGCCAAGAAGGAACTAACATGTGACATACCCATCCACGGTGCACACACTGCCAGCTGTAGATGTCTGTGTGTATTGCTATGTGTGCTGCTGCCTTGCACATAGCACACATCACTGTGGTAATGATATAGGGGACTGTGGTAGTGATATAGGGGACATGTCTTTACATACATTTATGTTTGTGTGTGTGTTTGTATATACGTAGACATGTGCATATAGGTATATATCTATGGCATTCTGGCATGCTACGTTACAGAGTCACCTGAGTTGTTTCTCTCTCTCTCTCTCTCTCTCCCTCTAGTGATAAGCTGCTTTGAGTAGATTGCAGCCTGGCTTTAGTAAGATATGCATTTTATCAGGTGATGGCTCAGCTTGCTGTGTAGTACTTCCAATTACCACTGTCATGGCAACCACCTACTATAAATCCCTACTTCATGTGGGCATGGTCCCTTTACCTTTCCTTTGTGATGGACATCCTTCCTGGTGTGTGGGCATCAGTGTTACAGACAGCAGGTAGCAATACATCTTACAGGAGAACTGGCATACTCAGGCCAGCTACATATTTGTAGGAGGTTCCAGAACTACAGACAGAGTGTGAGCAGAGTTGTGTTATGCTTTGTATAGTACTGGTGTTAGAGGGTGTGTGTGTATATATTATTTTACCTTGGATGCAGTCTGTCTGCATAGCTCTCAACTATGTGTGCCTATCCTCTTGGTGGCCAGAGGTGTGTCTATCATGTTTTGTCTGTCCACCACACAGGTCCTGCGTCAGATATTTCACTGGCAGTATGTGTGTTGAGTGCAATCAGTACATGGCTACATCCATTTATGTTCTAACCTCAATTCCCTGACTAAGGGTATGTTGCAGACTATCCTGTAACACCAGTGACTTGCTTAGTGTATGACAACAGTTTTCCACATATGGGCCTGTATTCCAGCCTATGTCCTCCACCTACATACCAAGCTTTGCACACAAGACATGCTATCAGGGGTTGTTCTGTAGTCGGCTGTGTGCATATCACACTGCCATTGCTGCCATCAGTCCACTGCTGTTTTATCCCCCACACATATGGTGGGGCCATATATGTGTGGCCCTCACCTACACAATACATGTGTGCCCTTATGCACTCCAGAGGCCAATGTATGTAACAGTGGTATATGGGACTGTATTATAGGGTCTGGGGGTGGATGCACCATAAATTACCTAGGCTGTTACAAAATGTGGGGGTAGCAGGGGTGAGCTGCCTTAAGGTATCTGGATGTACAGTACTATATACTTCACCTATATTTATATTACTTGTATAAATGGGGTTAATGCAGGCCTACTGCCTCCTGCCATACGGACTGCTCTGTTTGTCAGTGTGCTTGTGATGGGGTCAGTTATGCCTTGTTATGTAACACTTACATCCCATTTGGTCAACTGAAGTCTTTACCACCTAGTGCTTTTGTAAAGAGTATAGATAGAGGCTGCTGGACTATACACCTGCATTACATACTGTTGATTGTTTGGTATCCTGTGGCCCAGTCTGTCTTTACTATTGTACAAAATGAAGGGCTTGGCCTGGACAGCAACAGATGTGAACCTTTCCAGACTACTGTATTGGTATAAGTTGCATTACTCTGTTTATATAGATGTCAGTGTCTGAACAGCTATATGACATGGCATATAGAACTGTAATAGTACACAAATAAAGGGTTTCCATTTCTGCAAACCTGTGTGTGGTGTTTTTTCCTATGACCTCTCTGTGGGTATATGTTGCAGGCAGCGATTGTCATTTGTAGGGGTGACCCATACAGTGTCCAGTTGTGCAGGTGTGAACTGTAGACATAGTGGCTGTTCTATATTTTGTGCACCTTCTACATATGTATCTTACTGTACATATCCCTGCGTGTGTATGTGTAGTCACATGTATATCTATATATATGTAACGATATATATATATATATATATATATATATATATATATATATATATATATATATATATATGAATATCTGTATCTGCATATATGTGTCTGTGTATATGTATCCTGGGGATGTTGATGGCTTCCACATTTTACATTTCCTATGGGAGGCACACTGTACTGCATGATATGTTACCAATACCAGCCTGACATCATACAGGTGGGATGTAGTACTGTTAACATCTCATGCCCATGTCAGGTCCTCGTTATGGGATCTGCAACACTTGGTAGTGTATTGCAGGGTGGACGTGTTTGGCTGTGGGGTGGTATGCCTGTTCGTACAAGATGTATAGTGTGGGGGGCCTCTCAACCCCATTAACGGTGCATGTGGACATATGTGTTTTTGTTAATCTGCCATTGCTATCTACAAATGTATGGCCACATATACCTACATATATATATATATATATATATATATATATATATATATATATATATATGGTTCTACCTGACATAGCCGAAACCACACAACACCGACAACCACATCACCGACACCACATATTCGACAGTCCATAAACACGAAACCACACATAACCGACAACGAAATAACCGACGGTACACAAACACGAAACCCCATACACTGCACACACCACAATAACAATTAAATCAAAACACATCCCCATTCCACAAACCACACACACAACACAAGCACACCAAAATCCTTACAAGCCCACACTAAACCTTACCCTAACCCTAAGGTCCGTCACTATCGCACACTTACCTACCCGCTCCTAACCCTAACTCACTTAACCGCCCCTATCGCTCCCTAACCCTAACTCACTTAACCCACCCTATCGCCTCCCTAACCCTAACTCACTTAACCCACCCCTATCGCTCCCTAACCCTAACTCACTTAACCCACCCCTATCCCCACAGACCGTCAATCTCCACACTTACCTGCCTCGCACCCTAACGTCCGTCACTACCGCATACTCACACAGCCTTTCCCCATGTCGGCATCCTCGGCGTTGGTGTTGTCATCCGTCGTGTCGGGCTTCTGCATTGTCGATGTTCTGCCACTCGCGATTCGCGTCGGTCTTCTTCGATTTCGATCTTCTGGAGCTCCGGATTCCGATGTCGGTCTTCTGCGCTGTCGACGAAGTCAGGTAGAACCATATATATATATATATATATACACACACACACACACACACACACACACACACACACACACGCACGCACGCACACACACACACACACACACACACACACACATATATTTATGGATATCTATATACGGCTTACTATCTGATCATTCTAGCAAATTCTGTAAGATGTTGGGTCTAATTATGCATACAGCTTTCTATCTGAACATTCTCACAAACTCTGTACAGTTGTGGGATATGATTATACATACAACTTACTACCACTCCCGAGATTCAAACCCTTGCTGTGTGTGGTAAAATATTACAGTTGACATCACAGTATCAAGGAACTGGTGTGGAGCATTCCAATGTTTTTTTTTTCTAACTCTCCCTCAGTTGTACAATATGACTGACCTCTTGGGACTTCCAACATTGCTATACTGAACTTCCTACATATTTTAACTGCATTCAACTGTGTGGGTAACATTGCTTAATACAAAATCTCTCTTCTAAGTAAGCACTCGCTAACTAAAGTAAGCACTACATTCACCTACCTTCCCTGTGAGTACCCACTTCCCTTAAAGGCACAGCACTCCCTTATAATATTCTAGCATGTCGAGTGGTAGATTGCTGGCATCCTCTCCGGTTCAGCTAGTTAATCTGGGAATCTTGAGACAATGCTACAATTGTCTCATGTACACAGACAACCCTCTCCTCCTCCCAACAAACACAAATACATGTGAGAGATGCAACTATATAGCCAAACTGGAGGCTGAACTCTCTCAACTCAGGACTGGCAAGACCAGACAGGAGGAGAAGGTAACCACACACACAACAAAACCAGTCCCACATAGACCTACCACAACTGCAAACCAAACACATAAAAACACAAAGACATACTCGGAGGCTCTAACAAAAAACTTACCAAAACAACAGAGGCTCCCAAAGCAGACACCCAAAAATCCATAAACAAAACATAACACATGCATCACATACTTCAATAAATCACTGTGTCAAACAATCACAGCCCTTAAGGCCAAACACCATGCCTGATACACTAGTAATAGGTGACTCTATAGTCAGACACACTGACGTTCCGCTTACCAGGCTGAACAAGGAGAGGGTAACGGTGAGCTGCTTATCGGGAGCTAGGATCCGCCACATAACACACGCACTCAGGTCACTCCAAAGCAAGTACAAATATGACTCCGTCATTGTCCATGCCGGCGTGAATGACCTGAGACATACCTCCCTGGACTACATAAAAAGAGACATAGAGGAGCTCTCTAATTATGTAGCCCAGGCTGGTATGACCCTGACCCTGAGCAGCATCTTGCCCTCACCAAGAATGATGCCACAATACAAAGACAAGATGACCAGCTTTAATAATTGGCTCAAATACTGGTGTCATTCTAGGGGGATCCAATGTCTGTCTGCTTGGGATGACATGCTGGACAAGCCACGCTGCTTTGCAAGGGACGGCTTGCATCTGTCACAACTGGGCTTCCGGATATTGGCTAAGGCTCTTGCCTCCCCCATAGTGCCTTTTTTAGGCAAGGCTCAAAAGACAAACCCACCTCCTTAGAAAACAAAAATGGAAAAAAATTAAGGGTAATGCTGCTCAACGCCAGAAGTCTAAATCTCAAGATGCAGGCTCTCGAAGCACTCCTCAGTATGGAGGACATCGATGTCTGTGTAGTGACTGAAACCTGGTTCAGGGCTCCTGAGAGCACCCCAGTGCTACCAGGCTATACCTCGTATCATGCTTTTTGGCGCCAAAACTCGGGCCAAACCAAAAAGGGAGGGAGAGTGTCCATATTCATCAAGGACACCCACACCTCCAGGTTAGTGGCAACACATGAAGCATCAGAGACCATCCAGGTGCAACTAACCGTAGGCAAAACTGCTATACAACTGGTAGCATGTTACAGACCACCCTCCCAATCTCAGGAACCCCACTCAGCCTTCCTGAAGACATTGGAGGATATGAATGTCTCACCAAACACCATCATATTGGGAGACTTCAACTACCCTAACATAGACCAGGTGCATTATTCCAGCCCAAACACCCTAGCCCAAAGGTTCCTGGAATTCATAAATTCAAATGCAATGGAACAGCTAGTCACCTCTCCCACAAGGGTAGATAATATACTAGACCTGATCATCACAAGCATGGGGACAAAGTGCTCCACACCAAAAGTATACCCTTCACTAGTGAGGTCTGACCACAAACTAATCACCCTGGATATACATATCCTACCTCCACCCCCAACAAAAAAGACTACAGTGAAAAACTTCTCAAAAGCCGACTTTACACTTCTTAAAACTGAGATGATATCCTTTAAGCCCACTGGGACAGTGGAAACCACATCCCACAATGCAGAATCCTTCACAAATGTTTTCTACGGACATCTCCAAGAATGCATGGATCATGCAATCCCAAATAAAACTCTCCACCAAGGTCGGGCATCCTGTCTGGTGAACCCCAGCCATAAGCAAATTGTATAACAAAAGAAGGAAGCTACTGCACGACAGAGCAAAATCCCATAAAGAGAAGGCATCTCTGATTAGCACTAGTAGAAAGCTACGTTCTCTCATAAAAACATCCAAGGCCAACTTTGAGAGAAAAATCGCTATGGACACTAAAGATAACCACAAGGCCTTCTTCAGCTATGTTAGATACCTAGGCAGAAACACTCAGATATGTTCAGAATTAGTTCACAATGACAAAAAATACACTGAACCAAAAGATATTGCCAACATTCTGGCAGACAGGTTCAGTGCAAATTTCTCCCCTCCCTCACCCCCAAAAGAAGAAATACTTATCCCAGCTGACTAACCTCCCTGTCATCTCAGATGTCCAGGTGAGAACCGCCCTCAGCAAAGCTAAAAACACAGCATCAATGGGACCCGACGGTATCCCGGGTTGCGTGCTACGTGAACTCCAAGAGGAGCTAAACCCGCACATAAAAATGCTATTCAACCTTAGCCTTACTACAGGATATGTACCTGAAAACTGGTGTACAGCAACAGTAGTCCCACTCCACAAAGGAGGCACCTCTACTGACCCTGGTAACTACCGCCCCATAAACTTAACCAGCCTGGTCTGCAAAGCTATGGAAAGAATCATTATTGAACTAATAAACAGAGACATTGGGGACTTACAGACACTTGATCCCACCCAGTTCGGCTTTGTAAAAGGCAGATCCTGCCTTTTAAACCTGGTTGACTTTTTCAAAACAGTCACTAGAGCCATTGATGAGGGCAAAGCAGTCCATACAGCCTACCTGGACTTGGCTAAAGCTTTCGACACAATACCCCACTCTGGCATCATAGACAAGCTCAACAGCTTAAATGTAAATCCATATGTCACAAGATGGGTGGAAAACTGGCTAAAGGATAGAACCCATAAAGTCAGAATCGCTGGAGCCATGTCAGACTCAAAGCCAGTGACAAGTGGTGTCCCACAGGGCTCTGTCCTGGGACCTCTCTTGTTCGGCATTTATTTTTCAGATGTGAAAGCAAACATGGGAGGGTTGTGACTGACAAAGTTCGCAGATGACTGCAAACTAGGTGCCATAGTCGATACACCAGCTGACACATACATCCTACAGAAAGGCCTCACTGAAATAGACATCTGGTGCCAGAGTCATGGCCTTAAACTGAATGCCAAAAATGTATAGTCATCCCCTTTGGGAAAAACAAAGTGCTCACAAATTATCACATAGGCAGAAACCCACTGAGTGCAGAAAAAGTAATCAGAGACCTGGGGACCCAAGTCGATAGTGACTTTTCTTTTGACACCCACGTTGCCAAAGTGGTTAGAAAGAATTTCTACCTTGCCCACCTTATCATGAAGGGATTCACATCCAGATCAAAGGAGGTCATTGTGCCCATGTACTCCTCCCTCATCAGGCCCATGATTGAGTACAATGCCCCATTTGGTATGTACCCCACCCGGCACTTGCAACAGCTAGAGAGACCCCAAAAGTACCTCACCAAGAGGATCAAGAGTCTCAAACATATATCATATGCTGCCAGACTAAAGAAACTCCAGCTCTAGTCAGTAGCATACCGCCTACTCAGAGGTGATCTGTGCCTGACGTACAAGGCCATGTCCAACCAGGAATTGATGGACATGCTCCACCTCAAAAAATCCAAATCCATCAGAACCATGAGAGCTAAAGATTTGAACCTCAGCACAAATATGAATAGGACATGCTGGAGGGACAGATTCATAACTCAGAGGCTTCCCATACTCTGGAACAGAATCCCAGTTTATGTTAGGCAGAGCCCCTCACTGACTCTCTTCAAGAGAAATCTTGACGAGTGGATGGGAGATCGTAGGTTTACCCCAGGGGTCATCTCTGTGTCACTACTAGACAGAGGCACAGTAAACTAATTCTATTATGTAAGGGGGTCTTCACTGTGTCACTACTAGACAGAGGCACAGTATTCTAAATCTATTATGTTCACTTTTCTACCATTACATGGGGTGGCGAAAGCCACATCACTATGGCTAGGCTTATAAATGCCCCAGGGCAGATAGCCTAGTACCAAACTATGAAACTATGAAACACTACAACAACATATGAAAGCAGAATGTACTCAAGCACTCCAGGGGTTATACTTTTATTCACAAGATATTACACCTTTTTTACACACAACCTATATGACAGTCTTCCTGCCATATTGTCTAGTTTATTCAGTACATCCCATACACAATACATTTTTATACTGGTAGAACACTTTCTAGAACTGTCATAGGTTCATAGGTTCATAGGTAGATACTAGGCTATCTGCCCTAAGGCATTTATAAGCCTAGCCAGAGTGTATTTGGCTTCCGCCTCCCTATTAGAATAGCCTACTGTGTCTCTGTAAAGTAGGTCACAGAAGGTACTCTTTTAAGATTAGTTTACTGTGCCTCTGTCTAGCAGGGACACAGAAGAGATCCCAGGGGTGAATTTGCGATTTCCCATCCATGCATCAAGATTTCGCTTGAAAAGGGTGAGCGAGGGGCTATGTCTAACATCAATTGGGATTCTATTCCAGAGTGAGGGGAGCCTCTGGGAAATGAATCTGTCCCTCCAGCATGTCCTATTTATTGTTGTGCTGAGGTTTAGGTCCCTGGAGCGTGTAGCTCTAAGGGACTTGGATTTTTTGAGGTGGAGCATGTCCATTAATTCTGGGTTTGACATGGCTTTGTACGTCAGGCATAGATTGCCTCTGAGTAGGCTGTAAGCAACTGAGTAGAGCTGGAGTTTCTTTAGTCGAGCTGCACAGGACATCTGTTTGTAGCCCATGATCCTCTTGGTGAGGTACTTTTGGGGTCTCTCCAGTTGCTGCAGGTGTCGGGTAAGGTACATCCCAAAAGGGGCACTGTATTCAATTATGGGCCTGACGAGTGACGAGTAGAGGGGCACAATGACCTCTCTTGATCTAGATGTGAACCCTTTCGTGATAAGGTGGGCTATATAGAAGGTCTTTCTAACCACTTTGGCAACGTGATTATCAAAGGAGAGATTACTATCTACGTTGGTCCCCAAATCTCTAATTACTTCTTCCAGATAATGGATTACCACCTATGTGGTAATTTGTGGGCACCTTGTTTTTCCCAAAGGGGATGACTATGCACTTTTTAGCATTTAGCTTGAGGCCGTGGCTCTGACACCAAGCATTCATCTCTGTGAGACCCTTTTGGAGGATGCTTGTGTCAGCTGGAGATTCGATTATGGCCCCCAGTTTGCAGTCATCTGCGAACTTTGTCAGCCATAATCCCCCTGTGTTAGCCTGAACCTCAGAGAAGTATATACTGAACAAGAGAGGTTCCAGAACTGAACCCTGTGGGACGCCACTTGTAACTGGTTTGGATTCGGACATGGCACCTGCGATTCTGACCATGTAGGTTCTATCTCTGAGCCAGTTTGCAACCCATCTTGTGATATAGGGGTTGATATTTAAGCTGGTAAGTTTATTTATGATGCCCGAGTGGGGTATTGTGTCGAAGTTTTTGAGGTCCAGGTAGGCTGTGTGGACTACCTTGCCCTCATCTATGGCTTTGATAACTTTTTCAAAGAAATCAACTAGGTTTAAGAGGAAACATCTGCCCTTAACAAAGCCGAATTGGGTAGGGTCCAGTGTCTGGAGGCTCCCAATGTCTTTGTTTATGAGTTCCATGATAATACGCTCCATAGCTTTACAGACCAGACTAGTCAGGCTTATGGGGCGATAGTTTCCGGGGTCCATTGTGGCACCACCTTTGTGGAGTGGGACTACTGTAACAGTACGCCATTCTTTGGGTACATAACCTGTAGTAAGGCTAAGTTTGAACAGTGACTTAATGTGAGGGTTCAGTTCTTCTTGGAGCTTGTGTAAGACACAGCCTGGGACACCATCTGGTCCCATAGATGCTGTGTTTTTTTTGCTTTGGAGAGGGCAGCTTTCACCTGTGCATCTGTGATGTCAGGGAGGTTACATTCAGTTGGGATAGGCATTTGCTCCTTTGGGGGGGAAGGGGGGGGGAGAAGTTTGCACTGAATCTGTCTGCCAGGATGTTGGCTATGTCTGTAGGTTCAGTATATTTTGTACCGTTATGCAACAATTCAGACCATATCTGGGAGTTTCCGCCCATGTTCCTGACATAACTAAAGAAGGCCTTGTGATTATCTTTAGTGTCCAGGGCAATTTTTCTTTCGAAACTGGCCTTTGATGATTTTATGAGGGATCGAAGTTTCTTGCTAATACTGATCAGAGATGCCTTCCCTTTTTGGGATTTTGCTCTGTCATGTAGTAGCTTCCTCCTTTTGTCTTATTTATGGCCGGGGTCCACCAGACCGGTCTCCTGTTTTTGGAGGAGTGAGTCTTGGTTTTATTTGGATAGCACAATCCATGCATTCCTGCAGGTGCTCATAGAATGCATTTGTAAAGGATTCTGCAGATTGGGCTGTATTATCCTCTGGCCCAGGGGCTTTGAAGAATATTTGTTATGACAGTGCATGCAAGATTATTATTAACCTGCCTTGAGATGCAGCCTTTGCAATCTAGGAGCATGGGCTTGCTGGTTCACAGCCTGCTCATCTGCAGCTGTCAGAGAAATACAGTGATATTTAGCCATTACCTATCCATAGTATACACAAGCTAGGCAATCATTATCTATGTAGTAGAATGAGTACTTACTCAGTGCTGGGGCATCGGCCATCCACCATGATTCTTGGATCCACTGCTCCAAGAGACCCCCCTCTGCTGCTTCAGGTCAGCATGGTGGTACCTGACCTGCTCACCAGTCCGGGGGATACCAGTGGCACTGATGAGGTCACAGGCGAGACTGCCCCAGGCCCCCACTTTATACTGAGAGCCCTGGTACTGGCCGTGCAGTAGTCTCTGCTCATGGTGTTTTACCAGGAGCCATACCATGAATCTGGACTCCTGGATGCCCCAGCGCTGCACTCTAAATCGAGTGCCTTCCCCATCTCCAGCCATTCTGCCTACAGTAGGGAGCTGCAACCAGATATGGGAAGTATTCATGCCTGTGGGGTTTAAATACACCCGATTTCTCACACTTTTCCGTGATTGGATGGTTTTGAAAAGACTAGCCTATGGGCACCCCGGCTTACCTTACATTGGCATTGCTTAAAGGGGTATACCACTGGGCAGATTGAGTTATTTATTTATTTTATTTATTTATTTATTTCCAGTTTGATAACCGGGGAAGTCCACTGGGCTCGTGGGCCTATTTTCAGTGGAGGCCCGGGGAGAAAAGCTCCGATCATAAACATATTACACACTTTAAGCTACATATTACAATGAAATTGCACCCTTAAACAATTTATAAATAGGAAAAATACAATTTTTTATACAAATTGTATTAATAGTACAGAAAACAAAATATATAGTTTCATTTTAAGTTTCAGATGAATGATACATTTTATGTAAATAGTGAAAGTTACAGTTGCAAGAAGAGGCATGTAGTCAGAGGGAAGTGAAAATATAAGAGAATTTACATAGAGTTTACAGTGGGGCAAAGATGAAGAAAGTAGAAGGTGGGGGATAAAGAGAGTTAGAAGAAAGAGGGGCAGGAGGGAGGTAATTACAAGGGGAAGTGAAAGGATTTAGGTAGGAAGTATACAGTTACATTTCCAGTTTAGTGAGAGGTGATTATGGAATAGAGATTTAAATTTTTCTGGATTTGTAGTGGATCTTAGCAGGGGAGGGAACAGGTTCCATTTCCTTGCTATAGTATAAGAAAATAGAAGATGGCCAGGGGGACGTTTAGGTTTTTGCACTGTGAGAAGTTTTTGGTGGGCTGATCTTAGAGGTCTGAGATGAGTGTAGAAAGGCAAGATGTTAGAAAGTGCAGGGCAAGCAGAGGGTTTAAAAATGAGTTTGTGTGCTGTAGTAAGTTGGAGGTAGTCAAAATGATTAGTAAGTTCAAGCCATTGAAGAGAATGAATGGAGATGAAATGGTGAGATGAATTCTTTGAGTTAGTAGCAAATTTAGCAATTTTGTTGTAGCAACTTTCTAGTTTTGAGGAGATAGAAGATGAGAGGTTGGTTAGAAGGGGAGCACCATACAATAGAGAAGGTAGAAGGAAGGTGGAGGCGAGGGTTTGTCTAATGGCTAAAGAAAGAAAGGGGGCATTTCTATAAAGCATGCCGAGCTTCTGATGTGTTTTTTTTTAATGTTTAGTTGAATATGATTATTAAATTTCAGTTGTTCAGCAAAGGTAACACCCAGAAGTTTGGCACTAGAAACAACTTCTATTGAGGAGTGAGAGAGGCTGGTGATCTTGAAAGAGAGCTTATCGAGTGGGAGAGCTTTAGAGGGGGAGAAAATAATGATATGGGATTTGTTGGCATTTAGGGAGAGATGGTTTTGAAGCATCCAATTCTCAGTGGTTGTGAAGGCTAATTGTGTTTTGGCCTGGAGTTCGGGAAGAGTAGGGGCAGAGCAGACTAGAGTAGAGTTGTCTGCATATTGCACTATTTGAGAGTGAGGAATTGCAGAGTGAAAGTCATTGATAAATATATTGAAGAGCATAGGACCGAGAATAGATCCCTGAGGAACTCCGGTAGGGGTAGGAAGGAAGGTAGAGGTACCTGTTTGCAATTTCACAGCTTGGGATCTATCTGAGAGATAGCTTTTGAACCAATAAAGGGAATCTAAGGAGAGATTGAGTTTTGAAAGATGGTTAAGAAGGAGTGAGTGGGATACAGTGTCAAATGCTTTAGAGAGGTCGAGAAGGACAGTGGAGACAAGATTTCCAGAGTCACGTTCATGGTTAACAATGTCTAAGAAAGAGAGAAGAGCAGTAATGGTACTGTGGCCAGGACGGAAGCTGTGTTGAGTAGGGGTGAGGAGTTGGTTATTGAGGAGATGGGGCATGAGTTGCAGATGGATACATTTTTCAAGGATTTTTGAAATTGGAGAAAGAATGGCTATTGGGTGGAAGTTAGAAATGCTATTATTTTTGCCTCCTTTGTAAAGGGGCAGGATATATGCAGCTCTCCATAGTTTGGGAACATAAGATTCCTGGATGGATCTGTTGATAGAATGCTAATAGGTATGGCGATACCATCGGCAGCAAGCTTAAGAAAGAGTGGAGGGATCTTGTCTGGGGCACTGGAGCATGGTTTGAGTTTAGTGAGGAGTTTTTTGATACAGGTGGTTGACACTGGTTTTAGGTGAAAAGAGGGAGGGGGTTTGGGGGAGCTGGAGTGGGAAGTGGAGGAGGAAGTGGGTTTAGGGGTAACAGAGGGGATGGATTTGGTAAAGGCTTTAGTAAGTTCAGCTATAGATTTGGTAAAGAAGGAGTTAAAAAGGGTTGCAATTTCAGTGTCAGACTTATTGCTGTCGGGACAGGGATTGGGTTTAGAACCAGGGTATAAAAGGGAGTTGATGGAATTCCAGAATTTTTTGGGATTGTTTGAGAGGGCAGACTGTAGTTTGGTATAGTAAGATTTTTTATCTTTAGTAACAAGTTTTTTGGTTAGGTTGCGGAGTTGCTTGAATTGCAGTAGTGTAGCAGGGTGTTTGGTTTTGTTAAAGAGTTTCTATGTTTTGTCCCTTTGTAGCATGAGAGTTTTTGTGTCCTTAGCCAAGGGGCAGAGTTATTTTTTATTTGTTTTGTTCTAGGTGAGGCTTGGAAGTTTAGAATTTTCAGGAAGGTATTATTGAAGACATCTAAGGCTTCATCTAGAGGAACAGTTTTTTAAGATATCCCAATTTGTTAGTTTAAGGGTTTCAGAGAATATAGAGGGGTTGAAATTGGAGAGGTTACGAGTGTGGACATATTGGTGCTGGTGAGGGAGGTGTTGGGTAGCTCGGTGAGTAAAGGCTGGAAGATGATCACTTATAGAGTGAGGAAGTATACCACAGTCAGAGATCTTGTTTGGATGGCTGACTAAGATCCAGTCCAGGGTGGACCCTGGGGGGATGATTTTTGTTAGGTCTGGTAATGTCCTTTATGAGTTGAGTAAAATTGTAATGATTGATAGAAAGAATAGGAGAATTGTTGTCAATTTTATTCCAGTCGATATTGACATCTCCCAGTATGTAAGTCTCTAATTTGATATTGTTTGACGCCCATAGGAGAATATTCTCTAGGGTAGAAGTGTTGTCTCCAGGGGGAATATAGATAGCTGTAATACAAATACTTTTAAAGTTGTTCATTTTGAGGATTCTTATTATAAGTTCTGCATTATTAAACTGAGGGATGGGATTTTGGTAAGGGCAGAGATTTAACAGGCAGTTGTAGATTAACGCTACACCACCTCCTTTTTTTTGGAGGTCGAATTGAAGAGCTTGAAAGCCTGGAGGGATAATTTCAGAGTTAGTTATGTGTGGTTTTAGCCATGTTTCTGTAACTGCTACTATGTCAGGTACAGTGTGATTTAGCCATGCATGGAAGTTTGTTATTTTGTTATTTATACTCTGTGTATTAATGGTAATGAACTTAAGGTATTTATGGTTGTTTCTAGTAGAGGAGGATGTAGAAGAAAGAGTGTTACTGGATGTGGGCCCAGGGATAGGGTGGATGTCCCCTGATAGAGCAAGCCATGAAAAGGGAGAGATGAAAACAACCTTTGGATTGTAACTTGTGGTAGGATGGAGATACAGTTTTGATTTGATAGAGAGAGGTTTTAAAGTAATTGTTTGGAGTTTTAATTTGAAGTAATGAAATGGATCAGGTTGAAGTAGAGAGGGGGATATTAAATAAAAGTGGAAAGGAAGAGGGTGGGGAAGGGAGAGAGTGGAGGAGGTGGGGGAGGAGAAAGAGATGGAAATTTTGGAAGAGGAGTAAGAGGTTGAAATAAAGAGAGCTTTTAGGAAGAAGAATACATGTAACGGAGGTGATTTGAGTTGAACAGGACATGGTTGAATAAGAATAGAAAAGATTTTCTGAGAGGAGGCAGAGAGGAGAAGGTAGAATATGAGGCAGTATGGAAGAGGAGTATATGTGAGAGTGTAGTTAGGTGAGGGATAAAGGGGGAGGGGTAATTAATTAAATTGCAGCTAGGAGGGGAGGGGTAAGTAATTAATATGTTACAGGGAGGGGGAGGGGCAAGGAATCAGGATAGGTTGGGGAGAAATGGGGAGGAGATTCAGGTTTCTATAAAGTTATATGGAGTGGGGGTGGGTGAGATTTGGGGATAGGGTAGGGGAGCGGAGTGAGCCTGTAAGGCAAATGGAGCGGGTAGAGCCACTGAAGGAGAGAGCCCAAAGAAAAACTATCAGTGGAGGGCTGACTAGGAAATGTAAGTTTGTGGATAGGTGAAGGTAAGGGCCTAAGAAATAGGGATAGTGGGCAGGGAAAAAAGAAAATTAGGAGAATTAGAGAACAGGTAGATGGAAAGAAAGAGAAGTAGGGCTGCAGTTCAAGTAAGTATATAGAAACTGTAAGTCTAAGGGAACTGTTTTGAGTCAATAGAGTGAGACAGGGAGATAGGTGCCACCTAGTTGGCAGTGTTAGATATTAAAGAGTAGCTTCTAATGGAGGACAGCAGGGCTTGGGAAGTACAATGTGGAACAGGAGTAATGTTAAGAACAGAGGAGAGGGCAAGCAATAAGTTAAGGAAGGGCTTATGCTGCTGGTCGACCTAGCTAGGGAGTATACATAAAAGTATACATATAAAAGTTAACCAGCCAACACATTGTTTACACCAACTAAGCTAAGTTGTGCAATGCTTAGCATTGCTTAATATTTAATTTGCATTATATTTTCCTTTTGGCATTGATTTATTATTCGTTACATGTTATATATGTGTGTGGTATCCGTGATTCATGTGTATGTATACTGTATGGGGTCCTGGGGACTTCAACACTTTATTACAAGAACACCTCATATCTGGCCTTACTGCAGTACTCCAGTTCACATATTTATGTTATGTAGCAGGTTATACAACATCACACTGTATATAGATTCCTTTCACATGTTCATTTTGATTTTCCTATGGTGAGGATTTGTTTGTTGAAACCTCAATCTTATGTACTGCTATGATGGCTTAGTGCTTAACAACTGTGACTGTAGTGTACAGTTTCTTATGCTCAGTTAGCTTCTACATTGCTTAATTTGTGTAGGCAGTGCTTACCCCTGCGCAAACACACTTAAACATGCCTACTAGTGCTTACATATGCTTACTACTGCTTATTTGTGCTTAAACCTGCTTACTAGTGCCTTATTCATAATGACACTGACACTTCACACGTGCATTTCCTGCAGTACTCCAGTTCATAAATATATGTTATTTAGTGGGGTTTGCAACAAACATATTGGTTATACCCTGCTTTGCCATGTAAAACAGACTGTGCTGCAGTGGGACTCAAACCAGGAATGCCTGCTTGTTAGGTGAATGCTCTGCCCACTACACTATTGCTGTGCTGCTTCATTTGCATATATCTGCCTTGTTATTCTCTTCAGCCTTTTAAGCTGTTTTAACCATAGCTAAGTGATGGGCACACCCTCGCACAGTTAGCTTCAGTCGGATTTGTAAAAAAAATAATAAAAGTGTTTCTTCATTTCATTTGTATGTACTGTTGTTGTTGTACACATGGGGGACTGTTGGTGGGGATATGAGGACACCTATGAGTGGTCTCACTCATTTCTTACCCCTTTCTGTTGTTCTGCATTGTGGGGGCATGTTTATTCTGAGAGCTCTGCTCTCGGACACACCTCCTGCACTCTTACTCACTCTGTCTAAGCCTTGGAGCTCATGCAGCATGCCATATTAATATGCATGGTGCACTGCCGTCTTGCTCCTAAACTGGCACTTCCATGCAGGACTAAGCTAGACCTGCACAGAAGTTTAGTAAATCTGGGGGATTGTTTTCATCTGTAGATGCAGGCCACTACTAAGAATTTATACCAATGTAATCTGGGTGCAGTATTGGTCATAGCACTCCCCAATATCAGCTGATGGCAATAGTTAGGAAACATTGTAGACATTATTATTAGTATCTGTTTTTTTTGTTTGTTTTTTAGACTTTAGTGCAAATTTACTTAAATGAGATGATTTTTAAGTTGGATGTAAATCCTGACTCCTTTGTACATGTTTTGATGTCTAGTTGGTTATAAATCAATCCGTTTTATTTTCTATCTTGTTATCCCACTGCTTTTGTAAATTCAGTTACTGTTTTTAAGTATTAATAAGGAGGACTGTATTTTGCAGTTTACATTTTTGGGACTGTATCCATGTTAACCAATAACAATATTAAATATGATTGCTTACAATAAAGTTGTTCTAAAAAGAAAAGAAAATAACAATAAGTCAGAAAAGAAGAATGTTTTTTCTTTATATCATATGTATAACCTTTGCGACTAAACAATTTTAGTAAAAGCATAAATAATACATTTTGTATACCTTCTGTTTTAGAGGACTTATTCCTGATTACCATGAGATTACTGTTCATAAAGTTTAGTTTGCTACTGAAAATTATGTTTATTTATTTAAATTTAATTTTTAATTTATGTTCTCAGATATTATTTAAAAATGTTAAGTACAAAGTGGGGTGACATTAGTTATTCTGTTAACATCAGATACATATTTAAAATAATTTTTCAACCCATATAAGTAGCAAACAATAGTAGAATAACAAGAATCTAAATTAAAAAAAAGTTATACTGTTTCCTGAAATAGATAAATGTACACAGTGTGAAACGTGAGAAGCACAGAGAAGGGAAATATGTTAATGTGTATATTTCATTTCTAATATGCTTTCATAGCAGAATGACATCTTGAGTGTCTTTCAGTATGTATCTGTTGATCTGCTTTCGGTCTGATATTAGTAGGTGCTGACAAGGTTTAGAAATGGATTAGAAAAGTATACGATTTGTTCTGAGCAGAACGTTCTAGCATGGAATTCAGAAACCATGCCTAATATGGATTGTCATAAACAACCAGTCAGGAGATGTTAGCAAAACTGGTACTTTTCCATTAGTGGGGCAACAGCTGTAATCACTATTTGGAAAGTCAGGTCGCAGTCGCAAAGATCACACTGCTGCCGCTGATGTGGGTCTTTTTTTTTTTTTATGAATTGGGTTAAATAGATTGGACTTGAACGGTTTCCTCTGGATAGTAAATGGTGCACATTTGTATGGTTAATGTAGACCTTTTGTGACAATGCAGAGGTAGAACTGAAAACTTTAAAATGGTCTGCTTTAGTTACAGCAGAAGTCATCCAACAAGCAGCAGGTGGTGTTTTGTCAGATTTTACGTGCAGTGCGCACCTTGAAGTTTTCTTTTTCAGTACAAAAGGTGAATGGGAGGGGCTGACCTTGCATAGCCGTGTATCTGACTTTCTATTGGTGCAGATGTGAAATCTTGATCCGCCTGGCTTTTTTTGTCATTTATTTGTATAATTGTTAAACAGAAATAGAAGAGCTTTGGACTATGCGGGGAAGGATGTTTTTCACTGAAACTGTTGCCTTTCAGTGATTTGCGGTAATACCTGGCTGTGGTGTTATACAGCTAACTGGGAAATTAATAAAGACCTGAACTGAAAATGAATGTGTTGAATGGGCATTTTTTTATTTTGTAATGTTTTATTTTTTTTAGATTTAAGATAAAGATCTGAGCTACACTGTGATGAAACCCATTGTACCTACATTTGAAAAATTGACTGATCATGATTTCTGTTCTTTCTAAAAAAAAAATTAAAAACTTTTACCAGGAAAAACAAGTAAAATCAGAACTAACAGAGTTGTAACAGTAGTTACTTCTCTATGTATATTTCGCACCGTGACTGTTGCCCCATTAACAGAAAAATACCTTAAACTTAGTGCTGTAGTGTTCATTCCTAATTGGTCAGTGGCAGTTCTATGAGTGTTACTATAATGCTGCTTTTGTTGAAAAAATGTATAAAATATTATTATTCTTGTAGCTGTAGGAGACAGGATCTTGATTTCCTTGTCTCTTATGTATGTGTCTTTCTGTGTAATAAAGGAGGTTGTTATTCTCTGATTAACTGTCTCATGTGAAAGATATTTGGTACCTTAACAAAAGCCCCTGAGATTGGGAAAGGACCCCACCAATGAAAGTAAGGGCTGCAGACAAAAGGGACTGATTTCATGATCCAGGAAAATGTGATTCAGAGACATGCTAGCCATAATGAGGAAAGATATCATTATTAGCTAATTTGAATGTCTCCAAATTGCCTGTAACTGACATGAGTGCAAATCAGCACTTCCCTACTGTAATCAATACTGCTGGCCCGTGTATTGCATTGGCACAGGCAGCCCCCATTCACTCCTCCACACACATGCCTAAATTCATACAGATCCACACATGGCTTTTACCTCTCCCTTAGTATACATAACATCTCTAATGTGTCTTCTTACTTCTATCACTGTCCTTGTCAATCACAGATGTTTACAGTAAGTTAATAATTCCAATTATTAGAGTTTCATTGTAAATCAGAGTTGTTTACATTAAGTTAATAATTCCAATCATTAGAGTTTCATTGTAAATCAGAGATGTTTACAGTAAGTTAATAATTCCAATCATTAGAGTTTCATTGTAAATCAGAGATGTTTACAGTAAGTTAATAATTCCAATTATTAGAGTTTCATTGTAAAT